>NW_019267788.1:304682-307099 GCF_002742605.1 Olea europaea var. sylvestris
AGTATTTTCCTAGCAGCCCCCATATCCTTCATCTCAAACTCTTTACTAAGTTGAGATTTCAACTTATCTATCTCCACTTTGCTTTTCGAAGCGATAAGCATGTCATCCACATATAGAAGAAGATAGATATAGTTACCTCCCCGAAGTTTTCAAATATAAACACAACAGTCATACTCACTTCTGGAGAAACCATGCTTTAGCATGAAGGAGTCAAATCGCTTGTACCACTGCCGAGGAGATTGCTTCAATCCATATAGTGATTTTCTCAAGCGACATACCTGACGTTCCTTATCCTCAACCTTGTAGCCATCAGGTTGATGCATATAGATCTCCTCATCCAAGACCCGTGCAAGAAGGCGATTTTGACATCGAGTTGTTCCAGCTCAAGATCATGATGAGCAACAATACTCAATAGCACCCGAATGGAAGTGTGCTTGACCACAGGAGAAAAGATCTCATTGTAGTCAACTCCCTCTCTTTGTGCAAACCCCTTAGCCACTAACCTCGCTTTGAATCTTGTACCACCGAGCTTGGTAGGATCCTCCTTCTTTTTATACAACCACTTGCAACCAATAGCTTTCTTACCTATGGGCAATGGGACAACCTCCCGTGTTTGGTTCTTGTGAAGTGATTCCATCTCTTCTTCCATTGCCGCCAACCAACTCTCGCTATTGTTGTTTAAAATAGCTTCCTTGAAAGTGGTGGGCTCATCATCCTCCACCGAGAGTGCATACTCAACCAAATTTGTCTGCCCATAGTGCCTCAAAGGCTCATCTGACCCCAACTTTAGAACTTGCTTGTAAGTACGGCGTGGCCTAGAGGAAGCCAAGTTATCTGCAAGGCTGTTGTTGCTGTGCCTGTACATTCTCTTGCTGAACCGCCTCTTGTTCAAGTGAATCATCACTCTCATCTTGAGTGTCTCTTTGATGCTCCTCTTGAACATGCCTAGAATCAGGTTGATCTCTAGGTTCTATGTCAACAAATTGAGACATTGTAGTCTCAACATCATCACCACCGGGCACTGTAGCTTTCAACGAAGCTACCATGGAGTTCTCATCAAAGGTAACATCTTTGCTGATTATGAACTTAGAATCCTCTAAACACCAAAGGCGATAGCCTTTAACACCTGCCGCATACCCCAAGAATATAGCCTTCTTGGCCCTCGCATCAAGCTTTCCCTCGTTGACATGATAGTAGGCTGTGCATCCGAATGTTCTGAGTTTCTCATAATCTGCATGTTCTCCTGTCAATACCCTATAAGGTACATCTCCATCTAACCTTGAATGTGGAGATCGGTTCACAATGTAGCAAGCATTTGCAACCGACTCTGCCCACCATTCTCTGCCCAAACCAGCATAGGATTGCATACACATCGATTTCTCTCGAAATGTGCGATTCAGTCTTTTCGCGACCCCATTCTGTTGCGGTGTATTTCTTACTGTCCAGTGTCTCACAATGCCTTCCTTACCACAGAACTCCTTGAAAGCACCATCTGTATACTCAGTACCGTTATCAGATCTCAGTGTCTTCAATTTCTTTCCTGTTTTGTTTTCAACCATTGCTTTCCACTTCTTGAAGGTGTCAAATACCTCATTCTTATGCTTCAAAAAATAAATCCAAGCATATCTAGAATAATCATCAACAAATGTAACAAAATACCTGGAACCACCTTTGGAAGTGACAGAAGCCGGACCCCATACATCCGTGTGCACATAGTCAAGAATGCCTCTGCTTCTATGTTTGCTTGGCTGGAATTGAACTCGGTATGCTTTACCGTACACGCAATGCTCACAAAAGTCCATGCAAGGCTTCTTCAAGTTCTTTAGCAAGCCTTTCTTAGCTAGCAAATCTAGCCCTTTTTCAGACATATGCCCAAGCCTCCTATGCCAAAGCCGAGTGCACTCACATGGGTCTCCACCACTTCCACTTGTTCCAACCGCTACATCTTCAGTAACTGTAGTACCCTGAAGAGCATAGAGATTGCCTTCACGAATACCCTTCATCACAATCAAAGAACCACGAACAACCTTCTTTACTCCATTCCATGTTACAATCTTGCAACCACCGGAGTCTAAGTCACCAACAGATATAAGGTTCTTTCGCAAATCAGGAACATGTCTAACATCCATCAATGTTCTAACCACTCCATCATGCATCTTGATTCTAATTGAACCAAACCCCACCGTTTTACATGAATGGTTATTACCCATCAACACGGTTCCACCCTTAGTGCTTCTATAGGTAGTAAACCACTTCCTATTTGGACACATATGGTAAGAGCATCCGGAGTCAAGAATCCACTTACCGGAGGTCTCTTCATCACAAGAGATGGTGTAGCACTCATCGCTTTCCCCTCCTTCCGAGGCATAGCTTACCTCTTGCTTGACTTGCACCTTCCCATTGTTGTTGTTCTTATT
>NW_019267788.1:307440-385844 GCF_002742605.1 Olea europaea var. sylvestris
ACTATCAACCAAGAAAGCAACATCTCTTTCAAGGCAAAGAATGATAGACGCTCGTGCCTCAAGATCTAGCTCTTCCCAATCCTCGTCCGACATATCAACGTGCTTCTTCTCCTTTCCCGCCTATGCCTTGTACAACTTTTGAGAAATCAACAAATTTTTCATTTGCATTCTCCAATATGAAAAATCATTCTTCCCATTGAATTTTTCTATCTCATACTTCCCAATCTTCATCATTCCTCTAGTAGACATGATTTACTCACTTGTTTACCGAAAATAAACCACAAAAGTTCACTTGGAAATTTTCACAAACACCTTGTGCACAACAAAGTTCAAGCAACTCACCACAAAATCGAAGCTTAACCACCTTGATTTAGGATGTAGCTCTGATACCAAATTGTTGGGAAAACACCTCCCAATGAATGCCCAAAGATCAAACAAAGTTGACAAAGTGAAAATTTCCAAAACACTTGAAGAACAAGAAAAAATGAGGAAGAAATGAATTTCAATGGAATATATGATAATCAATATGTTTGGATTACTTGAACAAGCCTTAAGTTAATCCCCAAGAAAGAAAATAACTTAGAATTT
The DNA here is from genome assembly GCF_002742605.1 of Olea europaea var. sylvestris. NCBI lineage: Eukaryota > Viridiplantae > Streptophyta > Magnoliopsida > Lamiales > Oleaceae > Olea > Olea europaea. The sequence continues at coordinate 308,029 of NW_019267788.1, forward strand.
GTACCCAAGATGAACAATCTTCAACTTGTAGAATTCTCACCAAGTTTTCTCTCTTCTTTCTCTCTAAAATTCGAACCTAGGTCTTGAGTTGTATGAAAGGGGCAAAAAATCGGATATATATACTCTCTCGGGGCGCCTAGGCGCCAGGTTCCTGCTAGAGATAACACTTGGGGCGCCTAGGCGCCATGTGAGTGGCGCCCAGGAGCCATGTTTCTGCCGGGGAGGCAGAAACTGGGCGCCTGGGCGCCTCCCGGCAGAAACATGGCTCCTGGGCGCCCGGCAGACCCAGCCCCTTCTCCTCCCTTTCTTCCTCCCTTTCTTCCCAGCTTCCCAGCTTCTCTTCTTCTCACACTTAAAACAAGAAATGCAATAAAAATAAGCAGCTCAATACCAAACTGTTGTAGACTCAGAAATATAATTTTGCACGACAGGCTCAATTCTTAAGCTAATATAATGTATTTCCTGCAAAGAGTTGTACCTAAGTCCATGAAATTGCTGATAGGAAGCAGCAACTCAAAAACTTCTACATAATAATAAAACAAATTTCAAGCATTATACTATACTAGTAATTATTAATTAAGCAGTGAACGGACTGCTGCTGCTGTAAATCCATGACAGCAATGACTACGGGAGAGATACTAAACTGGTTAAATACTGGCTTAGCCATTTCAATAAACCTGCATCAGAAAGGGGTGTAATAAGCATATTTCTATGAATTTAATCTCAGGTTCAAAGAAAATGCAGAAAATAAATAAATAGTATTTCTCAAAGCGCATATGCATAAGCATTATAATGTAAACTCAGAACTCACCTAGCAGCTCCAAACTTCCTTTTCATAACCGGTGACTGGGGTGAAAGACCTCAGATTGTTCTTATCAAAAGATGGCATCAGTACTTTCAAGAACCACAGAGGATTGCTACATTTTAATTGTAGCGAACCATATTTAGGAGCAGATAATATATAAAAATGGGAATATGCAATGCAATATCATAACGAACAGAGAATGTAGATTAGTTGTACACCTTTTGATGTCAAAAGGCAAAACTGCAACCTTTTGATACGACATTGTACACTCTGTTAAGGCACACATAATTCTACACAGCTGAAGGAAAATTGAGAATCTGTAGTCTCTAAGAATTAGAGAAAGAAGCAGCTTTCTGAAGAAATGCACTAGAAACTGCAAGCGTCATCCATTGCTATGCTTTACTTAAGTATAATATGGCTATGTTGTGCAGTATCATGGACAAGTAATAAAGTAATGAATAGATTATCATTCCGATGAGGATTGCTTATTTAGATTGTAAGTGGTATGCCTTAGGTCCAATCGACTTTAGACATAAACACTTTTAATATATAGTTGATGCTATTTACGACAGATGTATTATTTAATAAATTAATATTCAATTGAATTGAATAATGGAGTCTGTAGATTCAAATCTTAGTAATTCGTTAATTACAAAAAGTGATTGTGAGATACAAATTACATATGATTGAATCTTAAATTATTAATGGTCTTAAGTAATAATGAGATACGGATATCGTTATTACAGATAGACCATTACGTGTGGCATTTCTTACTTTTGAAGTAAGTAGCTCATTTCATAAGTTAAAGTATGATGACACTTGAATGAACACGTGGATATTTTGTTATAGAACAAAATATTGGAGACCTGCTAAGAGATTCCATACGGATAACTATCTGAGTGCCAATGGTTAATCTCTAACATTCGATAGTGGAATTGGTCCTTTGATTTGAAGTCGTCATAGTACCTTATATGAGGATGGGACGGTGTTGGATGTTACTCTGCTAAGGGCCGTTAATACGACATCGTTCAGGTATGCTAAGAATCATTTTAAGGTTGTGAATGACCAATAGAGGATCCATTACTCTTAGATAGTAAGAGATTATGATTTGTATTTCATTCAATTAAATCGATAATGAAATTCTTGGCCAAGTGCACTCAAAAGTCGAAAATGATTTTTCGAATTATATTGACTTAATAGCAGAATGAAAAATTTGACCGATAATCAAGATTGACACACTTTCATGTCTCGTAATTGATCAGATCATATTGATAAAGGGATTATAGTTTTACGGTGAACGAACGAGTTTGATTTTGTCATTCCACGTGACATTTTTCGTCACATGTATTGCCATGAGATATTTCTAGATGTCAGTATGAGATGGCGAATGTGAATTGGTGATAAATTAAAAGGATATTTTAATTTATTAATTTTGATTAGATCAAAAATAATAATTCACGCCGTTAAGTATTGTGATTGGGAACCTAATGGGTCTCACACAAAAGAAAAACTAGAATATTGTAATTTATCAATTACTTAATTTAACCAGCGTTGAATAAATTAATTAATTGGGTTGCTTATTTTTAGGCCCGAATTAATTAATTGGATTGATTAATTCATGAACCGGATTTAATTAGATGAATTAATTAAATGTCGGATCGGGTCAAGAGACAGGCCAAGCCCGTTTGGGCATATATAAATAACTAGGGTTTTCAATTTGTAGAGACTTCATAATTATTCTTGCATGCACAAGAGGAAAAAAATCCTAATTTCTACAATCTTGATCTTTGTGTGGAATTCCAATGGAGGCAAGACAATTAAATAGCTGTGAATTCCACACAAAGATCAAGATTGTTGGAAGTATAGAATAGCAAAGGAGTTTGCAGAATCAAAGAAAGGTACAATTTATATTACAGTTTCTATCTAAACATAAAGCAGATCCCTAGTGGGGAATTGAAATCTGTTTTATTTTCGCTGCGCATGATTAAGTAGATTCCCAATATAGATTCTACTTAATTAAAGTTAATTACGTCAAATCCAAAATTCAGTGTTTTGGTTTTTCTTAACTAGTCTTCCTAAATTATCTAAATAAGCAAATAAAAGTGATTTGATAAGACTTGGAGGAAACTCAAATTGATAACGACATTAGGATTTGAGTCCATCTATTTCTTCAATTTTAACCCTTATTCTTGTTGTTAACAATATTTGAATGAATTTGACGATATGTTGAGTCACAAGTATGAACCTACCTAATTCAAGGTAAAGCAGATGTTAATGTCTTAGAATGTGAACACCAAGTGAAAGAGTAGACATATGGAAATTGAGAAGGGGGACGAACTACTTTGATTGAGTTTTGTAGGTAAAGTGAACTTGCGGAGATTGAAATGATAGAAAATGGAAAGACATTCTTTCACTTTTTCCACAATAGAATTAACTCTCTGTTGAAGTTAACCTTTCTCTTATCTTTGTATTCCCTATGTCTCGATATTTCTAATTCGGTAATTTATTCAATAATCTATCCTAAGTGGAATTAAACCTCTATTAAATTTTTTATGAAGGATGCGAATATGCAAAAATGCATAAAAAGCTACAATATACAATTAACTACTGTTATGAGTCGTATGCGTTAAATTAGGGCTAGATATGATCTTTACATACACAACATATGTGTATATGGTAGATGCTAAGTCTAAGAATTATTTTCCTAATTAGACAAGATTATTTCCTAATGAGAGATAATCTCCGTATGTATATATGTGTAACACGTTTATGAATGTAGGGGAATAAACAAATCATTCTCCCAAAATCGAATAACATGGTATCAAAGCAAACCTTTTGATTTTTTCTTTGCCCTTCTTCGATTCTTTGTTTGGGGTGTCAGGTTCCATAATTTTTGGTTGGCGAAGATCGGCTGTGACACCCAACAGGTTACAGCAATCTTCAACTCTTCAAGAATCTTTGATTGACACTAGAAGGTTTGGACAGAGCTGATCCTGTGTCTAATTGGCCCTGAGGCGAACGATGAAAAGTAGGCCCCCCAGCGACAAAATTTAAAGGTGTATTATGCGACTCATTGCTAACTTAAAAAACTAACATTAAAATAACAACGAAATATATCAGAGAAATGATTTATATTATAAACCATCAAATCAAAAATTTCAAACAATTAGTTAAATACTATTCGTCTTGCTGTTTTATAGGCAAAAACATCAATCAAATCTGAATAACTTAGCTGCTCAACCATTTCTTTTTCTATTGATAACATAGCCAATCTGTTTAATCTTTCTTGCGACATAATTGATTGGAGATAGGTCTTGATCAACTTTAATTTTGAAAAACTTCTTTCCGCAGATGCAACTGTAACCGGTATGGTTAACAAAATTTGGTAAGCAGTATAAGCATTTGGAAAACAAACATCCAATGTCTTCAAATATTGTAGCACTTCAATTGCTCTTGTTGCTTCACTTGGTATATAACATCTCAAGACTTGTAACTTCGAACATAAATCATCTCCACTAATATCCGAACGCCCATTATGTTGAAGATATTTCTCAAGATTCAAACAAGATTTCAACAAACTTGAAAAAGTTGCATCCCTTAACCTCTTCAAACTAAACAAAAATCCAAATGTGTCATCATATTGTTTGAATTGTTCAAATCGAGTCCTCATAGAAGATAGAGCTTGATCAATTATAAAAATAAAGTACTCAACTCTAAAAGATTCTTCTGCTGATTGTTTTACCTCATCACTACCGCTTTCATCAAATTGTTTTTTTCTTCGAATTATGCGTTTTTTCTATAAATACAGCTTCAATTCCCATTTCGTTTGCCTTTTTTGTCGCTTCATCTTTGGCAATAGCAAATCTAATTTCTCTATATTCTTCAAGAAATGAAACAAGCCCTTGCAAGAGGTCGATAGCATGATCAATATCCATGGATTCAGTTTGAAGAAATTTACTCACAATATTGACAGCATGCAACAATCTGTACCAGATTATCATGCCAAACAAAAACAGAAAATTTTGAAGTTCATGTGTTGCTAATGACTCGGCTTCACTCTTCACTTTAGGATCTTCATTACTTTCTGCTAAATCAAGTAATGCATCTCTTATCTGTGCAGTTTGCTCCATTATAGGCTTCACACTTGCAACATGACTTTCCCAACGTGTTTGTGACAATGGCTTCACTGTCAACCCGTGTACATTATCTTTGAAAATTTTTCATCGCTTGGTAGAAGAGGAAAATAATGTGTAGATGCGTTGTATCACTCCGAAGAAGGATACAGCTTTGGAACAACAGTTCAACAGATGACATAATACTAGATTTAGACTATGAGCACCACATGGAGTATAGAAAGCTCGGGGATTCATTTCATGGACCCTTCTTTGCACACCTTTGTGCTTCCCGCTCATGTTAGATCCGTTGTCATACCCTTGCCCTCTAATGTCATCAATATCGAGATCAATTTTTATCAAAGCCTTTTGAAGCTCGGTTGCAAGTCCAAGTCCTGTTGTGTCATCTACCTTCAAAAATTCTAGCCAATGTTCTTGAACTGTAGGTAAGTTTGCCGAATTATCTACAAATCGTACAATTAAAGACATTTGTTCCTCGTGACTTGCATCTGGAGTACAATCAAGTATAACTGTGAAATATTTTGCATCTTTAACTTTCTTGACAATTGAACTTCTCACTTGATTAGCCAACAACTGTATCAACTCATTTTGAATTTTTTTGCCAAGATATGTATATTGAATCTCTTTTGCTTTAGCCCGCCGAAGGTGCTCTTGCATTACTGGATCAAATTCACTAACTATTTCGACCATTTGTAAAAATAGGCCATTGTTCTCAACATGTAGCCTCTCATCATCTCCTCGAAATAGCAATGTGTTTTTCGCAAGTCTTTTAACAATAGCGATTATCCTTTTTAATACATGTCCCCAATGTTCTCTTTCAGCATCAATTAACAATTCAATGGTTTTATCAATTGTAGTTTTTGATCGAAACCTATTTTCCAATTCAATTCAACTAGTCATGCAACGTAAATGCTACTCATTTCCTTCATGACTTTTAACAGACCGATGCAAATTATGCCAATCTTTGAATCCTTCGTTACCTAGTTGGCCAACTTTTGTCACATTTATTGGTGTTTTGAACAACTTGCAACAAAAGCAGAAGATCCTGTCCATAGACACTGAATATACTAGCCATCTTCTATCAACTGTTTTCCCATTTGGTAGCAATCGCTTATATTGTGAAGAATCAAAATGTCTATTTGTATAGTCTTTCGGAAACGAGATGTCATCAACTCTTTTTGGACCCCTTTCAACTAAGTAATCCCTTGTTCTTTGATCAATAATTTTCCAATTCCTGGGATCATCCAAATTTAGAGAAAAACAGCCCTCTTCTTCCTTATCATCTTCTTCATTATTAGAGGCGGGCTTCATCACTTCTTCTTCCTTATCATCTACTTCGTTAACATCGGTAGGTTGACTCACTTCTTCATCCTTATCATCGACTTCATTAACATGGGCAAGTTGAATCTCTACTTCATCCTCAGTCAACGCATTCACATTGTCACTTTTGAAGTACTTGTTAATATCCCCTGCTTGACTTTGAATTAATGCAATTTCACTTCGTTTTCTTTTCCTCTTTTGAGCACCAGACTCGTATTTAGGAGGCATAGTAATGTCCAGTGAGTAGCCTAAAAAACAATTATTAAATAACTCAATCATTTCACAATTATAGTTTCCAATATAGTTACTACGTGTGCCTGTGCAATTGTTCATCCTACAATAAGTAATCATATAAGCCGACCAGGTTTCAAACATTTCCAATCTCTTCAATAACAACTTAGGGTAAGCTATTGCTTACCTGATAAGTGAAATTTTGATTAAAATTATAGAATTACACCCTTAAGAATGATCTCGTTTTCTGAACCAGTGGTAAGCTGATCTCAATTTTTGAATTCTGTCAACGATACTCTAGCATAGCAAAAAGAAACATGTAAGGAAATAACAAGTATATGATGGATTAAAATGAAAGAAATAACAAGTATTTGATAAATTATAAAACTTCAATTTAGTTAAAACATGGATGTTACTAGATCAGAGAACCACAAGTTTAACTAGATTAGAGAAGGAAAAAAGCCAATAAAAAAACAAATATTTTGGATGAATTTAAGCTACTGTTAGAGTGTGTAATTTTAATTTCAAGATGAATAGTTTCGGAGATGAAATTTAATTCTGTCTAATTATATCAAGGTTTGACTGTTTAAGGGAAAGTTATTTATATCATTGGATTTGTTAATAACATTTCAATACTGTAATTCATGGTCTACCTCACTAGTCTAGTATAGCAAGACGAGTGAGTCTTCTTGAATATGTAATTGGAGATGCCAAATGCTGCTGATTCGTTAATATGGGAGCATCTTTTTGTTCAATTAGCTCTTTTAATAAATGTTTATTTCACTAACAATGGGAATGGTATGTTATAGGGGTGTAATGAGCTTAGGTTGTTAAACTTTCTAATCAACTAGCAAAACAAGGTGTCGATGGCAAATATAAGAATTCACTTTCCCCCTTAGATGATGTTGAAAGGTTCAACTTCTTGTGAGGAAAATAAATTACTAGGAAGCATGTTGTGCATAATTAAGAAATAATTGTTTGCTTCCATTTCTACCTGATATGTTTTAAATTTCCTAGAAATCATATTGTAAAAATTTTGATATGCAAGATTAGATTAGGTATGATGTATGGACATTATTCACTTCTCTCTTCCTTAGTTTTATCAAATTTTATTCAGTCGAGCATATCAAATATGAACCAAGAGTAAATATAAGAATTTTATTCAGTCGAGCATTGGTTTCATATTTCCTCTGTTATGAGAAGGTCACAAATTCTGCCCGAAAAACAAGAGTAAAATCCCAACCTGATTGCATATTTCACAGGTTATACCACCCTTTTTGTTGCACCATCTCTGAATGCACTTTCGATGGGCAAACTACATTTCAAACAAAAAGAAACGCAAAATCAATATTGCAATAGCTCGCAGAAACAAAAGAAAATGATATATTTTCTTAAATTATATGATATTCAGAATTACTTCCATTTTTTCAAATGAACAACTGAAATCGAGAAACAAAATACAAATTTCCCGTCATATTAACTACAATTAACAGGATGATTATCATACACCAAACAAACATTCACCAACAATTTAAAACATACAAATAAATAATATTAGATTCTATATTAATTAATAAAGTTGCAACCAACTTTCAAAGCATAGCATTGAGAAATCCGTGAATCCATTCTTTAATAGTCCCTCGCCAAAAGTAAAAAAACAAAAGGATTGTGAAAATGTAGGCGAATATTCAGATTTCAAGCAAACACGGCTAACACTGAACCAATGGACGCTAAAGAAAAACAAACTCTGAAAAAAGAGACATTAATCCTATATACAGAATGGAAAAATCAATGAATGGAACTTTTTTTTTTTTTTTCAACAAAACCCACTTGAATTGTCTAAACATTTCAACCCAAATTTTAAAAAGAAAAACCCTTAAAAGATAATCTAAAAGGACTGCAAAAGGTAAAATAATAGAAGAAAATCCAAGAAAAAACCCCAACCAAAGAAAATGAATTGTATAAAATGTTCAATAATAATAATAATAATAATCCAATCAAATTCAACAATGGCAGGCACCTAAAATTACAAGAGAACTAAAAAAATTAAAACCACAAAAATAATCAGTAAAGGATAGTAAAAGTTGAAAAAATTAAAATACAAGAGTACCCTTGCAAGCATTACAAGAGAACTTAAAAATGGTTAAGCCCACGAAAACCAATTCAAAAAAGGAATATAAAAGGCAAAGAAACACAAGAAAATCCCTTAAAAATTGAAACTTGCGAATTCCCTTGCTAGCATTAAAAAAAAAATAGAAAAAGGACAGCAAAAGGTAAAGAAACACAAGAAAATCCCTTAAAAATTGAAACTTGCGAATTCCCTTGCTAGCATTAAAAAAAAAAATAGAAAAAGGACAGCAAAAGGTAAAGAAACACAAGAAAATCCCATAAAAATTGGACATTGGGAGTTCCCTTGCAAGCATTACGGGAGAACTGAAATAAATAGAAACAAAATTAAGCCCACAAAAAATAATTCAAAAGTAAAGTAATATAAGAAAACCCCAGAAAAAAACCTTGAGAGTGCCATTGCAACTGACGAACCGACGGTGGAGACGGAGTGACAGTCGCTTGTGAAAGTCGGAGGTGAGACAATTGATATGAATTTTCAATTTCCAGATTTGAGAATTTTGTTAAATAGATTGGATTTGATTTGGATAAATGGATTGTTGGGTTGGGATTTATGGGTAAATGGATTGTTGGGTTGGGATTGATTTAGTTATTGGATTGGGCATTTCATTTGGGCCAGTTGAACTAAAAAAAAAAAAATTCGGGCCAAAACGAGTCCCCCTAAGATCTTGGGCCTGAGGCGGAGGCCTCATTCGCCTCGGCCCAGGACCGAGCCTGGGTTTGGATAGTAACTCCTTCCTCCTGCAATCGTCAACTAGAGATAGTTCGGCATCTTTTTCGGTGGCCAGTTGCATCGTGTCTGGTAGAACTACAATCGTCGATTGGAGATAGTTCAATGTGCAGTTGCCGTCGGTTGGAAAGAGCCGATTGGGCTCTTTGTGTAGATTCACTCAACGATTGTGAGTTGTCTTTTGGATTAGGTTTGGTGTACTGTTGGGCCTCTATAGTCTAGTTATTTAGGCTGCTTCATATTTTCATTTTTTTGGCTTCTATAATCTGTTTATTTAGTTGGGCTGCTTTCTTTGAACTTGAATATTTTTGGGCTCTGTTTGCTTTTGTGTCTCTCTATTATTCATGGTTGAAATTGATAAGAAAATTGTAAGTGAAATCATGGTAACCCATCCTCAAAAACCACATAAAGAAAGTTAACAGGTAGTAGGAATTATGCTTAATGGTAGAGAATTGTCTACAAGTATGTGTCAAGTTTGGATTTGAGCGATCATTTGACTAATGATCCACCTCCACAATCTGATGCTAATCCCGAGATTAAAAAAATGGTTGATGGAGGATGATAAACTCTTTAATTAGATTCAAAATGCCCTTGACCCGACAATAGAAAATGTTATTAATCATTGTGATACTGTAAAAGAATTATGGAATTATCTAGAATTTTTGTACACCAATAAATAGGATGTATCGCATGTCCATGAACTGATGTTAAAGATTTATCGAGCTGAGCAAAAAGGACAAAATATATTTCAATATTACACTGAAGTAAAACACACATTTGAAAAAAAAGCGAGCCATGTTTCCTATCACTAGTGATGTGAAGACAATGCAAAAACAAGAAAAGCATATCGTGGTCCAATATTTTCTTACAGGTTTGAGTCCTAAATATGAGGTGGCTCGCACTCAACTACTTACCAGTGAGGTACGCATTTGAAAAAAAAAGCGAGCCATATTTCCTATCACTAGTGATGTGAAGACAATGCAAAAACAAGAAAAGCATATCGTGGTCCAATATTTTCTTACAGGTTTGAGTCCTAAATATGAGGTGGTTCGCACTCAGCTACTTACCAGTGAGGTACTACTTTCGTTGAACGATATTTATGCCCGTCTCCTTTGGGTATGCAAGGACAATGACAAGGAGCAGAGTATAGCAGCAAGTGAGATGGTAACCCTAGTTGGCACAAATTCAAAGACGAATAGTATTCACAGTTATCAAGGAGGAGGGGTAGGTAGTAAAATCTCTGTTAGCGGTTCTCGTGGTTTTTATTATCATAGAGAGCAAGGACAAGTAAAATTAACATATGATCCAAGTATAGACAAATATTGATGCCTCGATGTCCATTAATTTATTATATACACATTTATCCAATTCATGAATCCTAAATTCATTTGAGCAAAAAACGTTATTGAATTTTCCATTCCATAATTTTGGAGCTTGTTCAAGTTAATACAAGGACTTGATCAATTTGCAAACCTTATTATCTTAATAGGGTAATATGAATCCTTCTGAATGCTCCATATATATTATCTCATCTATTTTTTCCAAGACGAAAGACCTTTTAACATCAATTTGATAGATCCCAAGCTTGTCCATTGAAGCTAGAGCAATTAAAGTCCACATAGTGGCCATCTGCTATAACTTTGAATTTATCTATAGTTCCATCTACTTTTATCTTCTTCAATATTCATTTACAGTTTTACAGCCAATGGGCTTGGAACATGGTTGAGGATCAACCAATTTCCAAGATTTGTCACTCATAATTGAATGCATTTCATCATCTATAGCCTTTGTCGCAGCTGGTAGCAGAAATCATGTTACATCCAGCCTCCCTTCTTCCGACCCGTCCATTTCAAAATTTTGCTCTTAAAACGAGTGGAGGCCTGAAACATAAGCATTAAGACAATTGACTTTAAATTTAAAGGTGTACGTGTACAGCATATTTGATTCGCTTCATTAAATTCTTAGAAAAATGATAAATTATATCCCTCACGTTTCTTCTTTAAGCAAGCCCGTCCAGTAGAACTGTACAATACAGAGTCTAAACAGGCTTAAGGTTTGTATTAAGCTGCATATTTCTATTGAGTTTGCTGTTTAAGACTTCGTTGATGTACCAGCAGAGAATTAATGTTATGTAACCAAAATAAATTAATTAGGCAATTAAGTTTATCTTTGTAACCTAAGAAAGAACAATAAGTTTCATAAGTAATGGCTCTTAACTTAAATTTTTGATTATGAGCTAATTACTGTATAAAGAGGGCCGTGGACTTCCTTAATCACCCAACAAAGAAGAATAGAAAAGAACTTCAGGAAAAAAGGAGTAGAAATGGCTTCTGTCCTAGACAACTTCTCTTCCGTGTTGATATCCAAGGTTCTCATTTTCTTGCTTGTCGTTCCATCTTTAATGTGCCACTCAATGGAGGAAAAAGATCTTCAGCACATTTGTTCCAAAACCTATAACCGTACTGAGTGTTTGAATCAGTTTAAATCAGATCCCAGAAGCTTGAACACAGATATAAAGGGCCTAACAGGAGTTGCAGTCGACCTGGCGTTGAACAAATCCAATGCAGTCCACAGCCAGTATAATCAACTTTACACGGACACCAAGAATTCTGAATTGCAGGAGAAGTATATTGCTTGCTCCAAGAATTACAACGACGCCATTCGTGATCTTCAAGTGGCTAAGAAGTATTTAGATATTAATCGTTATAGGTTCATTACTATCGAAATAAACGATGCCCTGCAAGAAGTTATGAGTTGCAGAACTGTTTTGAAGGAGGAACCAATCGATCCGGCCAACATGGATTACCAGAACAAGGAATTCAAGCTTCTTTGCTACATGGTTAAGGTCACTTCCCACTATTTAATCCAGAAGTAACCATATTTGCGCACACTGGATACTGGAAGGAATTTTTTTTGTCATTTTGATCTGAACCTGTAGTAGTTTTAAGCCTTCATTTTTAGTGTTGCTGCTGTTTGTTTTTAAAGGATCAAGGTTCTTGAGAAATCCCAGTCTATGAATAAAATTTAATCTTTTATACACTTCTGATAATCTTGAATTGATTTTACGCTTCTACTATTTGTCAATGGTTAGTCGGCAAAGGCTCTTTACTAGCCATGAATAGTATAGCTGATAAATGTTGTGTTTATTTCTAGAGCTTATAATATTCCAATCGTGGTCAATGATCATCTACTCGTCTCTCTTGATTTCAAAATGGTGGTCAGCATCTAAGTTCGTATGATACACTCCTGTTCAATTTACGAATTCCATGCAAAAATGGAACTAATACATTCTGCAAGGGGGCGGAGCCCCATATGGTTTGGGCCCATGCCCATTTTAACCTTCCACATGTTTGGAATGTAATGGTGGTGGGATGGATAATATTTATCAACTTTTCGGATTTTTTAGGTAACTCAAAATAAATGAACTTTTGTGGCTTTTGAATGATTTAATTTTTACGATGATTTCGCGGATCTAAAGGGTATTTTTGAAGTTTGGAATTGATGCTTTTGGTATTAAGTGATTAATTGTCGAATAAAGAAAGATTTTTATTTATTTTTTTTTTGTTTTTATCTATTTTAGGAAATTAATTATGGATTATGTGATTGGTAGAAAATTGAAGTTAAAAAGAAAAATTGGCAGTGAACCTTCTGGAGAGCTTTATTTGGATAATTTGATTTATTTTTTTTATGTTTCTAAATGTAAACTTCGTTGTTACATATTTATTGATAGCTTCCTCTTCTTTCTCACCATTGAAAATAGACTGTTTCATTAGCTCAATTACTCATCTATGCATGAATAAGTGGAAGGTCGCTTGCCATTATTGTTGAATTAGCATGCTAAAGATAAGCGTAATAGGCACTTGCATTATGGCTGATTGAAGTTTTATTTTCCCAGCTTCGATAGGATACATCTATAAATTGGCAAAGTTTTTATGTAAAAATTAGATATTCAAGCTTTTTGTAAGACAATACATCCTACTATAGAAATTTAATTTTTTGAAGATACAATTTTTGAAGATTGATAATGAAATTATTGTACAACGGTATCAAAGTATGAAAACTCACAAGCAATAAGTGTAACTTATGAACGATGTAATTTTTAGTATTTTTGTGATATTGTTTTATATTTTTTTTATCATCAAATTCATGACCAAAAACTCAAACTTTGGCATCTATTAAATTGCGCCTGCATTGAAGAAATTTCCTGGCTCCGCCTTTGCTACAAGGCAAATAGCCAATTCATCGATCCAACTCTAGAAACAGTAGATCAATTGCATACATGATCATGTTAGGAGTTTGATTATGAGCATCGATCCTATCCCTCAATTGATGGAACTGTTATCTAGCTTGAAAACGAATAGGTCGAAATTAGTCCATCATCTGTTTGTGAAGGTGGACAAGCAAGGAAGGATTTTCAAGCACTGTATTGGATATGGTATGTTATGCCTATAAATTATCATCCCATACTAGGCCACCTTATTGGACCCGGGCGAGGCTCATTATAGCTAGGCCCAAAGTCGAGGCTCTATAGAGGCCAGCCGAAACGCCACTGAGGCCTCAAGAAGTCTAGTCGAGGCGCCTGCCCAAGTGTCTATTATTATACTTATATAATCATTTCCTTATTGGGCTCGGACTTAGGACTACTAACTCGTTTGGCCCACTTCACTCCCATTTTCTCTATATATATGGATTCATTCACACTGTTAAGGTATGGTCTAACTCTCTAGCCAAATCCTCCATCTTTCTACTATTGCACTCTATATATTTATCTTTGTCCAACTGTTGACTTGACCGTCGGAGTGCAAACGATCGTCGGACCTTTTTCTCGTCTAGCCACCTTTGCCTCTTGATATGTGCTATATGTGCAAGTTTCTAGAGGACAAGGTAGAGCATCTGTTGGTGCCATTTTTGGAGGTCAACAGATTGATGCTGTATGTGGGAAACGATACGAACCATGTTACACCGCATACAAAAAGGTCACCGGAGAATTGAAAATTTTTCTGATAGTTTCTATACCAAAGAAAGCAAAGACAGCAACAAAGACAGCAACACAACTACTGGAATTTTGCTGGAAATTTTGTATTATTTGGTGTATTGAAAATTAAACCAAATTTAAATCATTTAAATACGTAAATTATTGAAAAAGTGCGTAGAATGTTATGGAATATTCTAGAAATTATTTGGCTGAAAAGGTTTTTTCCATATGAAAGATTATGACTTTTGGAATTATCATTTTTTAAGAGATGTGTCTCTTTAAATATAGAGATTAATTTCAATAGATGTGTCTCTTTCATAAGTTGTGTCTTTTGAGACAAATCTTTTCAACGTCTATATATTGATCCCATATGTTTGGATTTAATCATTCAGGAATCTCAATTCATTCCATAATTCCATATTATTTATTCCATGTCATGTTGCATAAAATAATTTGTAGAAGTGATTATATCTTGCATCAAAGTCAAGTTTATGGTAGGGAGAGAATTCCTTTCGAGTTTGTTGGTCGAAATCATTTGGAGTGCTCCTATGACTTGACGTGGTCATTGTATCTTGGGAGGTGATTGCCCAAAAACCGTTAGCACCGATGCAGGGCAAATTCATCTTAAGGACTAAGTGTCAAACACTTGTCTCGACCAAAAATTCATCACTTGCATCTTTCATCCTTCATTTTTTGACTTCTCTTAATTATGGTTTGATTTCAAAAATTGATTAAAATTATTTACATGTTTGTTCTACGATGTATGATTCAAAGAATAACTTTCTTTCATTCAAGAATTGAAAGAGATGAATCCATATTCATGCATTCTAATTCGGTAACTATTATTGTTTTGCTTCTCAAATTCAATTTCGATAAGTCGAAATTACGTTTTGATTTCACGCAAATAAATGGTATACTTTTGTGAATATAATATGTACAATATCGGTGTATTCCCAACAACAACTACCAGAGAAAAGAAGAAAAAAGGGCAGTGCTCTCAACCAAAAAGTTGAAGAAAACAGTCACAGTAAATGAAGGAATGCTTAATAGGAGAAATAAAACGAAAAAATTCTTTCCAAGCAAAAAAGCGAATTTCAGATTAAATTGAAAGAAAAACAGATACAAATTTTCCTGGAAAAAGGGAGAAGCAGGTTGAAGGAAGAGACGGATCAAGATCTAAAAAATCTACTGCAATAAGGGAATTTTCTGTTACAATAGGAAACATCTCACTCTCAATATGTTCTTTCTCATCCACGTTTGGTTCATCATCAAATTCCAAAATTTCAACAAATGAATCAACAATCCCATAAGCAACAACAATCTCCTCAACAAATAGCAAAGTCCAATAAGCTACAAATTGAAACCAAATTTATAGTTCTGCTAGCTTTCTGTGATTTGGAATATGGTCAAGCTTGGAGGAGAAATATTCATTGGTTGTTGCCTCGAGGAAGTAGTAGAATGCAGCACTCACATGGCTTCCAAAAATATGAAAAAAATGGAATGGATATTCATTCTTGAACGAAGAACTTCTCAGGTGTACCTACAAAAATGCTCGGACTCGAAATGTTGTTCAAACAGTTGTCTAGGTAGAAATGAAGGCTCGGCCATACTCTTTGATCAGTGGGTAACATTTTGTCTTCGGCACCCCTTCCGGCAATGGTCGTTGAAATGTTTTTCACCATTTAAATCACTATGAAAACTTCAGACATGTGAATCTTCTTTCCTCTATAGACTGGTCCGTTCATCTGTTTTAGAGGTCGGCACAGAGGTACTTCAAGCATTTATGGAAAGGTAAATTTTTCCATGACATACTCAATTGTTTTGCAGCAAGCCATCTTTCTTCCAAATGGCTGGTTCAGGGGTTCAGGTGCCTAGGTTTTGGGCCTATTTAGTTGGGGCAAGAAAATACATGGGCTTTATTTGCAAATTTGGGTTTGGAAAAGGAAAAAATTCACAATTAAGTTGGGCTGCTCTATTCTTATTTGGGCCTCATTACTCTCTAGCTTGTCTAAATTTATGACTTTGATTGGGTTTGATGGACACTATTCAACTCTTATATTTATCTTCCATGATATAGTTAGCTGCAACTTGAATTGGGCCTATAGATTTATTTTAGTGGTAATTACACAAAACCCTAACATTAAAATCATGAATTCTAAAATCATATGGGAACTTTAATCTTTCAAAAATCAGATATAGCATATTTAAATATTAACGTTGAATATACATTTTATATCCCAAACCCTATCACTCTCTCTCTCTCTTCGTCTTCTCTCGCTCATACTCCCCAGTCGTCGTCCATCTCTTCACCTTCTCTCCTCCTTAGCACAGAAGCCATTCACAGCGTTGCCCACCAGAAGAAGCGTTAATCGCCTTCCAAATAAAGCAGATCGCTGTCGCTGTCCGTGAAGACCAAAGCGGAGCTCGTTTCTATGAGTAGCGTCCCAATCGTTTGGTTTTTTTTTTTTTTTCAAATGGTTGTTGGACGGTGGCTCTAGAGATAGGTGGTGTTTGAGGGTGGACCTGCGGTGGTGACGACGGCGGTGAGGTGCAGTGGTTGATGGCAGCTACAATGGTTTTTTTTTTTTTTTTTTTTTTTTTTTATGCTTTTACGATGGCTCTAGCGTTTTTTTTTTTTTTTTTTTTTTTTTTTGCTAATGGCTGTTGGACGATGGCTCTAGCGATAGGTGGTATGTGACGGTGGGCTGCCGTGGTGGATCTAGCCAGGTGCATTGGTTGATGGTGATTGCGGGTACGGTGGGGGTTACAAATCACAACGGGGATCGCAAATGGTTGATGGCAGTTGCAGTTCGGTGGATCTGTGTTGATGGTTTTGGCGGTTTGTTTTTCAGTGTTGCTCTCAGGTTGTGGCAATAAATCTGGTAGCAACAGTAGTGGTGGTGGTGGTGTCGGATGAGGAGGTTTTCATTAGTATTGGTGGTGGCCACAAATTATTTGGTTGATTGTGACTATTAAATTGGTTAATCTGTGACCAATAAATAATATGTGACCAATGAAAAAAATAAATTGTGACAGAAATTTAATGTGTGACCTAAAAAATTGTTAATCTGTGACCAATAATTTGTGACTGTATAATAAGCTGTAACTTGTAATATTTGTAATTTGTGACCAATAAATAAATCGTAACTTATAAACTTTTTGATTTGTGATCGATGAACAAACTGTGACCTATAAAATTTTTGAATTGTGACCGTAAGATAATTTGTGACATAAAATTTTTGATTTGTGACCAAAAAATAATAAGTGGCAAATTAAATCATCAATTTGTGACCAAATTATATAAATATGTGACTTAAATATATTTAATTAATATGTGACCAATGAAAAAGATAAATCGTGATAAAAAAATAATGTGTGATCTAAAATATTGTTAATCTGTGATCGATAATTTGATAATTTGTGACTGTATAATAAGTTGTGACTTGTAATATTTGTAATTTGTGACCAATAAATAAATCGTGACTTATAAATTTTTCGATTTGTGACCGATGAACAAACTGTGACCTATAAAATTTTTGAATTGTAACCGTAAAATAATTTGTGACATAAAATTTCGGATTTGTGACCAAAAAATAATAAGTGATGAATTAAATCGTTAATTTGTGACCAAATTATATAAATTTGTGACTTAAATATATTAAATTACTAAATTAATTAAGTAATTAATTAAATTATAAATAATTTTTAATAAAAATCTGATTTTTGAAATTTGAAACTTAATTTCTTGTTTTTGAAATGTGCCATAATTAATTTCTTAGTTATGAAATTTTTCCTTTATTTTATTAGGCATATATTATTCTTTTTGCTCCAATAATTTGTCATCTTCAATGGGCTTATATTTTATTTTCATTGGTATTAACATTATTCTATTATTTAAAACAAATTCTTATTTAGATTCCTTATATTATGCAGTTTTTCTATTCTAGTTACATATAAGCTCAATTGAGATTTTCAACTATAAATAGTGCAAGAACTCTCATTATTTCATTGCAAAAAAAGGATGTCCACCATAGAGAAAGAGAAGAAAGTATAGAAAAATAATCGGAGAATTTCACGTGCGAGATTGTGTTCTTTTCAAACTTTCAAAAATAATGTAAGATATTTATGTGCAAGTGGTTTGTTTCCGTATACCTTAATGTATTGAGTCGTTTATACATGAATTGTTAGTGAACCTTTGGATTCTTCATAAAGAGGTATGAAATCCTTTAGGAATTTAAGATGATCTAAGATGGGTGTATTGCTTGGTCGTCAATATACTCCAAAAGAGAAAAGTGGTATGAAGCATTAAAATTTATTGTTATATACTTGTGTATAAAAACTACACGTATTTGATATTTTAAATATTCACTCTTACAATAATTTTACAAGTTAGTTCAAATCGATTGAATTTATGATAGTATGATGAAGCGGGCTGCCAAGTGAATTGAAAAAAAAAAAATAAACATAAAGTTTTTTCATCCTTCAGTTTATTAGTTTGTTTAATTTGTTCATAAATAGGTTATTTAATTAGTTAGATGTTTTTTTTTTAAGATAATACTTCCTTGTTTTGGAATAAACTTTATGGATAGTCCTGTTATTTTTCATAAAGAATTTTATTTTATCATTTCGCGTTTAATGTAAAGAAAAGTTGAAAATTTTGGGGTGTTACATTATGTGGAAGACATGTTAATTGGACCTAACATAAAGATACTAAAGAAGATTAAAATGGTGTTAGGAAAAGAATTTGACATGAAAGACATAGGACACGCTAGGAGGATCCTTGGCATGAAGATTAATCGAGACGAGTCTAATTCTTGCTTGTATGTGCATCAAACTCCTTACGTGCTTAAAGTATTGAAAATTTTTGGCATGTTTGATTGAAAATCTGCTTCTGCGCCTATTGGAAACCATTTTATTTTATCAAAAAATCATCCATTTATGATGAAGAAAGAGAATTTATAAATAATATTCCTTATTCAAATGTCATTGGCTCCATTATGTAGCTTATAGTTTGTACCAGTCCCTATTTGACTTTCTTTGTAAGTGAGTTAAGTTGGTACATGTTTAATCATGGACTCAAATATTGGGAAGCATTAAAGTTGTTGCTTAAGTACTTGAAGGATCTTTTGATGCGGGGTTAGTTTTTAAATCTACTAATGAGGGAGTGAAAGTTAAGGATTTCACGGATACTAACTATAATGGTAATAAAGATAATAGGAAATCTACGTCCTCTTATATGTTTATTTTGTGTGATTCTTGCGTGAGTTAGAAGTCATGCGTTATCTACCACTGACATTTAGTATTTTGCTGCCACATAAGTTAATAAAGAAAGTTTTTGGCTCAGAGGTTTACTTAATAAACTAGGTCTTTTAAGTGACAATGTGATAATGTGACAATGTTAAAGTTCTTTGATAATCATTATCAAAGAATTCATCAGTCTATATATCGATTTTATAAAACTAACAACTATTTCCATAAATCAAACCATTAAAAGGTGACTTTACAATTGAAATTACAACAGAAATTAACTGAAAACCCCAAGATATGCAACCAAAATTGGATCTGGAACATGAGCGGGCACCAAAAAGAAGTCTAAAAGGTGCTTGGTGAGTGCGCGTGCATGCCACCCAGTGCATGAAGACGCCAGTTGGACCCCTGGCTCATGCATGCTCTAGCCAGCACAAGAATGCTCTAGGAAAACTGAGATTAAATTTGAAGAAAATATGTTTTTACACTTCTCAATGTCATGGGTTTATTGAAATGATGAATGATTTCTATGCAAACCAGTCAATCATGGAGGGAAATGAAGATTCAAAAAAGATTTAAACATGACAGCCAGTAGAAAGTTTGATCCGGCAGAGGCAAACTTCAGTCTGGGATCTCTCGTGCAGTCACTGCTGTCTAGGATCCACAAAGCAGCAATGTGTATGCTATAGAGAATTAGAGCCCATTTGGCATGAGTTTTGAAAAGTAAAAAGAATCTTTTGAGACCCAAAAGCAGCTTTTTGGACCCGTTTTGCTCTTTTCTTCTACTTAGAAGAGCTTTTAGAGGAAATTGGTCTAATGTGACTTCTTCCAAAAGCACATCTGGAGTGGGAAGCTTTTTTGAAAATTTGTTTTTAAACAAAAATTAAGGTGACTTCCTTCAAAACTTTTCTACAAGAGCAAAAGTTGTTGTTTACTCTGATCCGGTCGAGGTGGTTTTCGTTTACCAGCACGTAAGTGGTCTAAATTCCTATGACCGAGTCTTTTTGGTCCATCGTTCGTGCACCGTACCCATGGCTCACTCACCAAGGGATTCTTGGGATGATGATCAATATATAAATAAATAAAAAAGCAAAAATGGCAAGAGAAATTGTATATCAATGGAGGAAATAACGATGTGGAGGAAAAGAGGGCCTAGACCCGAGGGGAGGTTGACTCAACAGCGAGTCTTGCCGGAATAGGAAAGCGCCCTTTTTTTGTCATCCCTGCAGCTTTCCTTTGGGATTTGAAATTAAAAGCTATGCCAAATGGGCCATTGGTAGCATTGTGTCATGCTGGAATTTTCATTTTACTATCATGTTGTAATCTTTGAGTTCTGCTTCATATTTGCTGTATCATCTACTTTGAGAGTTGAACATATACTACATATTCGGTACACAGCGTTAAATTAGATAAATTACTGGCAAAATATATTGCATTAATTTCTTCTTTAAGTTTCTAAACATGCACATAGCTTTAATTGAGCTGCATGTTTCTGTTAAGTTTGTTGCTTTACGTTTTTATTTAATTAAATAAAACATATTTAATGTTATGAAACCAAAATAACATTAATTAGGCTCTTAAATTGATCTTCATAACAATAAATTTCATGAGTAATGACACATAAATTCTATCGTCGGGATAAATACTATATAAATTAAGGGTCGTATGCTTCGTTAGTCACTCAACAAACAAGATAAGCATCAAACTTGCAAAAAAAAAAAAAAAAAAGAACAAAATGTCTAACCTCTGATCCTTATGAATGTTTGGATCAGTTTAAATCAGATAACAGAAGCAGGAACACAGATGAAAAAGGCCTAGCAGATATTGCAATCGACCTTGCAATGAAAAATGCCAATGAAACCCACGCCATGTACAATGAACTTTACAGCCGCACCAGTGATTATGGACTGCAGGAAAAATATATGTCTTGCTCCAAGAACTACAACGATGCTATTCGTGATCTTGAGGAGGTGAAATATGAATTGAATAATAATCGTACTAAGCTCATTCACGTCGAAATAAATGATGCTCTGCAAGAAGTTAATACGTGCATAAGAGCATTCGAGAGGGATCAAATCGACCCTGTCAAAATGGATACCGCCAATGAACGATCCAAGCTTCTTTGCTACATGGTTAAGTTTGCTGCTGAAAGTTTGGTCCAGAAGTAACCAAATTTTCTCATTGTTCAATGTTTGTTGATGTTTTTGTACTAAAGACAACAAATTGAACTCCAAGATGAATAAGAACTTAAACAGAAGTCTTTGTACTTCGATTCTGCTTTACTAAGCAAGAAAGAATTTAAGGAAATTTTGAACAAAATAACTTTTGAGTAATAGAGGATAAGAAGAGACATTTTAAAGGCTTTAAAATCTATAATAATGATCAAAGAATTCATCAGTCTATATATAGATTGCATACAATTATTTACATAAGTCAAACCACTAAAAGGTGACTTTACAATTGAAATTACAACAGAAATTAACTGAAAAACCGACGATATACAACCAAAATTGGATTTGGAACATGAACACGCCAGATGGAACCCTGGTGCTTGCATGCTCCAGCCAGCACAAGAATGCTCCAGGAAAACTGTATGCTGGTGTGTAAGCACCAGATGGTGCTTGCATGGGCCGGATTTAAAATGTAGTCCAAACATCGAGCTCTTTTCCTCGTTTTGATCCTTGCGACATCCCAGACCTGTTGATATGTATGTCCATCTTCAATCCAACAACCAACTTCCTAAATGACATTCTTGGAAAATCTTCTCTAACATTAGAGTGGTTGCCATCTGGTACTCGAGCAGCAGACTGCTAAGCTTTTGAAACTGTGCAGTATAAATATTCAATATTGTTTTAATTTCGAAGTGCAAACTGACAAGAACAATCCAAACAGAATCAAGGTTACTCGTACCTTTGTCAACTGTATTTTTAATGAGTCAAAAATGTTATGATTTGGGGTTTCATCTTAACAAGTTAACCTTATTAAGAAGAGTAGTCCCAACCCATTATAAGTTGGCTATGTTTTTATTTTATTCGACGTGAGATTTTCACAGTTAATATGCCCTCCGAGGATAGTGGTTCATTTGAGCAACCAATTTTGAAATCTGTGTGCTCATTTTTTGACTTTTGATGGGATCGAATTGCTTATTGAAACTTAATAGGCTCTAATATCATGTTAAGATTTGACGTTTCATCTTAAAAGGTCAACCTTATTAAGTGGAGCAGCTCAAACCCCATTATAAGTTGGTCTATATTTTCATCTTTAATAAATGTGGTATTTTTCCCTTAACAAAAAAGGAGGACAGGGCTTCTGAAGTTGATTTCAAGGCTTCAAGCTACAACCTTTAATCATTTGATAAGGAATATCAAAATGTGAATTGAAATGCAGGTTCAGTCTCCGGAGTGTTTTAGTTCATTTCTTAGTTTGATAGTCATGAAGATCCATAATGTATGTAAACATACCCTGGTTCGTGTAACAGTTGACTCCAGCTTAAATTTCTTAATAAGCACCAAAAAGAAAGGTTATATAACTGCAATTTTGAAAAGCTTTCATTTGAAAAGGATAAAGAAAAGGTGTAAGTTCATTGCATTGGATGGAGCTTTTATTTACAATTGTAATGTTTCAGAAGCTACTCTTAGGAATCTTTTGTAAATCTCTAATTCCTAGGAATCCCAATTTCTTCATTAGTTTGCTGCAACATTCTAGAAGTATTGTTTTTAAGGTTTCTGTTTTGTCTTTTCACATTGATTCAATAAGTACAATTAATCTCCAGTTTCTGTTTGTTATAATATTAAGTTGCAGATTTCCATTCTTGTATTTTTTTTGAGATTTCTGATATTTAATTTGAGATGCTACAATTCAAATACAGATCCGGCATTTTTGTAAAACAACTGATGAATGATAAGTATGCTTCGTGTACTTTCACTTCAATTACTAGATATGAAATGGAACCAGGAAAATTGAGAGCAGCTATCTGATTGATTACTTTTTTCTCCATTGAAATAATCTCTGCCTTTTCACTTTCAGTGAATCTATTGTAACTCTTCTAAGGTTAAATTCAAAGAAAATATGTTTTTACACTTCTCAATGACACGGGTTTATTGAAATGATGAATGATTTCTATGCAAACCAGTCAATCATGGAGGGAAATGAAGATTTAAACATGACAGCCTGTAGAAAGTTTCATCCAAGAAAGGCAAACTTCAGTTTGGCATCTCTCATTCAATCACTGCCATCTCCGATCCACAAAGCAGCGGTGTGTATGCCATAGAATTAGAGCTCTTTTGACATGACTTTGAAAAGTCAAAAGAAATTATTGAGACCCAAAAGCAACATTTGGGCCCGTTTTGCACTTTTCTTCTATTTAGAAAACCTTTTAGAGAAAGTTGGTCTAACGTGACGTTCTCCTAAGGTACTTCTGGAATAGAAAGCTCGTTTAAAAATTAGTTTCTAAACAAAAATTAAGACAGCTTCTTTCAAGCTTTTCTACATGAAGTAAAAGTAAAGGTAAAAGCTATGTCAAATGAGCCCTTAGTGGCATTGTGTCATGCTGGAATTTTCATTTTACTATCATATTGTAATCTTTGAGTTCTGCTTCATATCTGCAGTACCATCTACTTTGAGAGTTGTACATATTCTACATATTCTGTACACAACGTTAAATTAGATAAATTACTGGCAAATTATATTTGCATTAATTTCTTCTTCAAGTTTCTAAACATGCACATAGCGTTGTTGTTTTATGTTTTCTTTAATTAAATAAAACATATTTAATGTTATGAAACCAAAATAACATTAATTAGGCTCTTAAATTGATCTTCATAACAATAAATTTCATGAGTAATGACATTTAAATTCTTTCTTCGGGCTAATTACTGTATAAATTAAGGGTCGTATGCTTCGTTAATCACTCAACAAACAAGATAAGCATCAAACTTGCAAAAAAGAAGAGTAAAATGGCTCGTTTCTTGCGCGTCTCAACCTCACCTGTGTGGATGTTCATGGCCTTAATTTTCCTGTCTGTAATTCCATCTTCTATATGTCGCATACTGAACGAAAATGATCTTAAACATATTTGTTTGAAAACCTCTAATCCTTTTGCATGTTTGGATCAGTTTAAATCAGATAACAGAAGCAGGAACACAGATGAAAAAGGCCTCGCAGAAATTGCGGTCGACCTTGCAATGAAAAATGCCAATGAAACCCACGCCGTGTACAATGAACTTTACAGCCGCACCAATGATTATCGACTGCAGGAAAAATATATGTCTTGCTCCAAGAACTACAACGATGCTATTCGTGATCTTGAGGAGATGAAATATGAATTGAATAATAATCGTACTAAGCTCATTCACGTCGAAATAAATGATGCTCTGCAAGAAGTTAATACGTGCATAAGAGCATTTGAGAGGGATCAAATCGACCCTGTCAAAATGGATTTCGCCAATGAACGATTCAAGCTTCTTTGCGACATGGTTAAGATTGCTGCTGAAAGTTTGGTCCAGAAGTAACCAAATTTTCTCATTGTTTAACAATAATTATCTGATATGTTGAAGCTTATTCTTGGCTAGTTAAGCATTAACAAATTTCTTCTTCTATTTTTTCCTTCTAATATTTGTAAGTTTGTTGGAATGGTAAAAAGTTGAAATAACATAGTCTCATATATCTATTCATATGCTGATACGAACAACAAGAATTCTTGCGAAAAGTTGGCAACTTGTCAGTAATTTTAAATTACAGCATAATCAACAAGACATCTCTTTCTCCTTGATAAGTGTGTTTTTGCACACTTATTTAGGTCACAAACATGACTTAATAATGAGCAAAATGATTGAATTGTGACTTAATCTTGTACATTTGTAAATTGTAGGGAACAACGAAGACCATGGTGAAATTCAGGAGAAAAACGCGAAAAGGACGAAAATGATGCAAAGTGAAAGTTCAGGGACCAAAGTGCAAATATCCAAAAGTTGATCAGATGATCAAATCGAGAAATTGATTAAGTCAATTGCCAATTGACAATATCGTGGGATGATGAAATGAAAAGAATGAAGAGAAGATGCCAAGAAATGAAGGATGTAATTGGGAGGACCAAAACGCACATCTGCCATAGTTGGTAGTACTATGCGACCGCATAGTGCTAACATCTACGCAGTCGCATAGTAGCATACAAAAAACAAAAAGGCACCAAAACTTTACTCTATGCA
This sequence comes from Olea europaea var. sylvestris, assembly GCF_002742605.1. Lineage (NCBI taxonomy): Eukaryota > Viridiplantae > Streptophyta > Magnoliopsida > Lamiales > Oleaceae > Olea > Olea europaea. Next base: position 333,803 of record NW_019267788.1, read on the forward strand.
ACCGCATAGAGTTGCTCTATGTGGTCGCATAGAGCAATTCTCGAGGGAAAATTCAGTTTTCTTTTTCTTCCGAAACTCTTATGGAAACAATATTTTTTAGGGTCCTATAAATACAAAACCTCGACCAGAACGTAGAGGACGCCATTTTTACATGTTTTTGAGAGGTTTTGAAGGAAAAACGAAGGATAGAACACGAGAACAACATCGCGCCAAGTGAAGATTGGATTGAAGATTGATTCGGGTGATGACGTTTCTTCAAATATTTTTATGTTTTCTTCCTTTTAGCATGTTAGGCTAGATTTATTATTACTAGGAGATCGATGAACCTTGTAATACTACGTTTGATTGTTGATTTGGATTTTTGACGTATTTGAACACAAGTTCCAGATTTGATTGATTTATTACGTTTCTATTTTCATATGATTATTGTGCACGTAATTATATGATTGTGGTGGCCTGTTTTATGCATTCGAAAGAAGGAAAATAGGTTTGACATAGTATAAATCATCATAAGGTCCGATAGGGGATAGAAATATACCTCTATACCTTGTATGAATCATTGGATATTCGTGAATTTATAATGCATTTCGGTATGTTAGTATTCGTCATAGAAATATAGTCGAATCATATATTGGGATAGGTTTGGCATTGCTGGAGAGAGATTGCTAAATTAAAATAGGAATATTGATTCATCTTTTGTGGAACTGTGTGTGAAAGTTACATAATTGACAATTAAACGAGTATTGCTTGGGGATTTGTAATCCTAGTGCGTAAGTTTATTCATTAAACCCATAAATTCAAGTTAAGGTGTATCCTAGTTATTTTGCATTTAGTATAATTTTTCATTCATACTTGCATCAAAGTTTACATCTTTTTAGTTAAAGTACAAAACCTCAATTTGATTTTTGTGTTTCGGTTAAGGTCATAATAGATTAATTTAAACTAATTCAATCCTTGTGGGATCAATACTTGGACTCATAGTCCATTTTACTACTTGTTAACGAACCGTACACTTGCGGTGGATTTTAAATCGGAACAAATAATTTCGTGAACATTTTTTGGCGCTATTGTCGGGAATTGAAATTTAGTTTTAATTTCATTTTTTGTGACACTAATTCGAACTTATTTAGATTAGTAGTAGTTAACTTACTAGGTTTAGTTTGTTATTTACTTCAATTTAAATTCTGTGTTAATTTTGCTATCTCAGGGCTTGTATGCAAAGACCACCTGATCAAGACTTGGTTTCCATAGATCCAGAGATCGAATGTACATTCCGTCACAGGCAAAGAGAAGTGAGAGCGGCACAACAAATGGCTAACGAGCAACATCGACCAGTAATTCTACTCAACGAAGGCATGGCGGTTAAAGATGATGGGAATACAGTACTTGGGGACTTCATGGCACCGTTGGTGGTTCAAAGTCAATCTAGCATTGTGTATCCTCCATTTGGTCAACCGAACTTTCAGCTGAAAACAAATGTGATTCAACTATTTCAGAATGGGCATCAATACCACGGGATGGCTAGTAAAAATCCGCATACACACATATCCTGATTTCTGGATATGTGCCAACACTTCAGGTAGCAGGGTATCTCGGATGATGCTATAAGACTACGTTTGTTTCCACACACTTTGCGGGATAAAGTACTTAAATGGCTGGATTCACTTCTCGTCGCAAGCATCACCACTTAGAACGAGCTAGCCCACAAATTCTGCACCAAGTTCTTCTCGCCAGCTAAGGTAGCCAAAATGCGGCATGATATCTCTGTATTCAACCAATGTGAATCCGAATCATTTGAAGAGGCATGGAATCATTTCAAAAATATGTTAAGGAAGTGTCCGCAACATGGCTTTGACAAGAAGACACAGATCTGATTTTTTTACACTGGACTACTTCCATCCTTCAAGAGCATGGTGGATTCATCATCTGACGGGCCTATCTCCACAAGAACAATTGACAGAGCATGGGAGCTATTTAAGAGAATGGCTACAACTTCAGCTATGTGGTCTACAGATCGAGTGGTTCAGAAGAGAACGTCGAGAGTTTATGAAGTAGATACTTACTCAGCATTGTCTACAAAGATAGACTCTTTGTTCCATAAGGTTGATAGCATTTCACAGACCGCCGCTGCAAAACAAGCCAAGAAGCCAGGCTATGAAGAATGTGGAGCAGACCACAACACTGTCAATTGTCCAATTCTCGCACAGGGGGTCGAGCATGCAGATTTTGTGCAATGGGGTCAACGCCAATAGAACAACCCACATTCGAAAACTTTCAATCAGGGTTGGAGAAAACATCCAAACTTCTCATGGAGTAATCAGAATCAAAACAGACCACAAGGTCAATGTCAGCAGTAGGATAAAAAGCCATCATTGGAAGAGATGTTCGAGAAGTTCATGGCAACAACCAATCAGTATATGTAAGCCAACAATAAGTTTATGCGAAAGACAGATGCAACTCTTCAAGTCCAAAGTGCAACAATCAAAAATTTGGAGACACAAATGGGACAAATGGCAATCTCCATGACGGGTAGAGCACCAGGAAATTTACCCAGCAACACTGAAATCAACCCTAAGGAGCACGCAAAGGCTATAACAACCAGAAGCGGAGTACAACTACCGAAGATACATGTAAAAAGATCGGTAGCTGGCGGGGAATCAGCACTAACTGCAGATGACGAGATTGTGGAACAGACTGAACAAACAACAGGGAATGTGGTCAAGAAGAATTCCAATACATCACGGGGTACAGATACCAATTCTATCAACCCTCATGAGCCTCCTATTCCATTCCCACAGAAGTTGAAAAAACACAAATTGGATCAGCAATATAGTAAGTTTCTTGAAGTTTTCAAGAAATTATACATCAACATCTCATTTGCTGAAGCACTTGTTCAGATGCCAAGTTATGCGAAATTCCTAAAGGATATCCTCTCCAACAAGAGAAAGATAGAAGAAAACGAAATAGTGATGCTAACTGAGGAATGCAGTGCCAGAATTTAGAGAAAGCTGCCTCCAAAATTAAAGGATCCAGGGAGTTTTACTATACTTTGCAGTATCGAGAATTATCATTTTGATAAAGCGTTGTGTGATTTAGGTGCAAGTATTAATTTAATGCCTCTTTCTATTTTCAGGAAACTCAGCTTGGGAGAAGCTAAAGCCACAATAGTTACATTACAATTAGCAGATCGATCCCTTACACATCCAAAAGGGATCATTGAAGACGTGTTGATAAAAGTGGGGAAGTTCATATCTCCAGCAGAGTTTCTCATCTTAGACATGGAGGAAGATAAGGACGTTCCACTCATATTAGGGCGACCTTTCTTAGCTACTGGAAGAGTGATTGTTGATGTTCAGAAAGGACAGCTTATGTTGAGGCTTGGAAAAAAGCAAATCTCGTTCAACGTGTTCAACACTGATTCGATGTAATTGACAGAATAATTCAAGATACATTTCGACTACATCATCCTTCCGATGCATACGAGGCGTGCATTGCACATTCTCAATCCACTCACACTGATTCGAGTGAGATTGAAACATGTGCACAATTTTTGGAAACTAATCCACCGTACATGCGCAGACGTTACTTCGAAGAGCTGTGAACTAGGACTACAAAGTCAGTGCCAGCTATTCAGCAACCTCCCAAATTGGAACTCAAGCAACTACCACCATACCTATGATATGCTTACCTGGGGAAATCTTCTACACTTCCGGTTATTATTTCAAGTACTGTCAGTGAGGTGGAGGAATATAAACTATTTCGGGTACTAAGGGAGAATAAAACAGCCATTGGATGGTCAATTGCAGATATCAAGGGGATCAGCTCATCACTATGCATGCACAAAATACTCATAGAGGAAAAATTCAAACCAAGCATTGATGGTCAGCGGAGATTGAATCAACACATGAAGGAAGTGGTTAGGGCTGAGGTATTGAAGTTGCTCGACGCAGGCATCATCTATCCAATATTAGATAGTGCATGGATCAGTGCAGTACAAGTTGTTCCCAAGAAAGGGGGTATCACAGTGATAAAAAAACGAAAAAAATGAGTTGATTCCTACACGGACAGTGATTGGATAGAGAGTTTGCATCGATTATCGCAAACTAAACGTTGCTACTCGAAAGGATCACTTTCCACTACCGTTCATTGATCAGATGCTGGAAAGACTAGCAGGGCATTCGCATTACTATTTTCTGGATGGGTATTCCGGTTATAATCAGATTCCAGTAGCACCTGTCGATCAGGAGAAGACAACTTTCACTTGCCCCTACGGTACCTTTGCATACCGTAGGATGCCGTTTGGTTTATGCAACGCTCCTACAACTTTTCAGCGCTGCATGATGGCTATCTTCTCAGATATGATTGAGAAATTCATCGAGGTATTCATGGACGACTTCTTAGTGTTCGGGTCTTCGTTTGATGAGTGCTTGGAACATTTGAGTCTTGTGCTATAGCAGTGTACGGAGACTAACTTGGTATTGAATTGGGAGAAATGCCACTTTATGGTACAGGAAGGCATCGTGTTAGGACACGGAATTTCAGCAAAGGGTATTGAAGTGGACAGAGCAAAGATTCAGGTGAACGAGAAATTACCACCACCTACATCAGTGAAAGGTGTTCGTAGTTTCCTTAGGCATGTCGATTTTTACAGAAGGTTCATCAAGGATTTCTCAAAGATTACTAAACCATTATACTGTTTGTTGATGAAGGAATCCACATTTGAGTTCATAGATGAGTGTCTACTGGCTTTTAACACCTTGAAGGAGAAGTTGATTTCAGCACCCGTGATCATCACACCGGATTAGAATCTGCCATTTAAATTAATGTGTGACGCCAGTGATTTTGCTGTTGGGGCCATCTTGGGACAACTAAGAAATAAGATATTTCACATGATTTACTATGCAAGTAAGACCTTGAACGATGCTCAACTAAATTATGCCACTACAGAGAAAGAGCTCCTTGCCGTTGTCTACGCCTTTGACAAATTTCGATCATATCTTATGGGGTCAAAGGCCATAGTTTACACAGATCACGCTACCATCAAGTATTTAATGGAAAAGAAGGATGCAAAGCCACGTCTCATTCATTGGATATTGTTGCTTCAAGAGTTTGACTTGGAAATCAGGGATAAGAAGGGCAGTGAAAATGTGGTGGCAGACCACTTATCTCGACTCGAGGCCACAGAACAGACAGAGACAGTGGAAATCAACGAAGTCTTCCCAGATGAATAGATTTTTGGCATGGGAGAGGCACCCTAGTATGCGGACATAGTTAACTACTTAGCCAGATCTATCATGCCGCCTGATTACTCCAGTCACCAGAAGAAGAAATTTTTCTCTAAATTGAAATATTATTTTTGGGAGGATCCCATTCTATACAGGCGGGGGGTTGATCAAATTGTTCGTCGCTGCGTACCTGAGGAAGAAGTGCCTTTGATATTAGAACATTGTCATTCATCTACATATGCAGGGCATTTTGGTACTTCGAAAACAGCGGCGAAGATCCTTCAATCAGGTTTTTATTGGCCTGCACTATTTAAGGATGCTTTTGAATTCGTGAAAAGGTGTGACCGATGTCAACGCACCGGTAATATATCCAGGAAAATGAAATGCCTTTGAACAGTATTCTAGAGGTGGAACTATTCGACGTCTGGGGGATCGACTTCATGGGGCCATTTTCCCCATCCTTCTCTAATCAGTACATATTAGTGGCTGTGGATTACATATCAAAGTGGGTAGAGGCCGTTGCATTGCCTACGAACGATGGGAAGGTGGTGATTGAGCTTCTAAAGAAACATATTTTTACCCACTTTGGAACACCGAGGGCTATGGTCAGTGACGGCGGCAAACATTTCTGTAATCGTCAGTTTGAACAATTGTTGGCTAAATATGACGTTAAACATCGTGTAGCCACTGCATATCATCCCCAAACCAGCGGACAGGTTGAAGTGTCCAATAGACAATTGAAGCGAATACTCGAAGTCACAATAAGCTCGTCACGAAAGGATTGGTCTAAGAAACTGGACGACGCCTTGTGGGCTTATAGGACTGCATTTAAGACCCCTATAGGAATGTCACTATATCGACTGGTTTTCGAGAAAGCATGCCACTTATCTCTTGAGATAGAACATCATGCTTACTGGGCAATGAAGAAATTGAATTTGGATTTGAAGGCTGCGGGTGAAAAATGTCTCCTACAACTTAATGAGCTGGATGAGCTCAGAATAGAAGCCTACGAGAATTCAAAAATCTACAAAGAGTGCACCAAGAAATGGCATGACATGCACATTCAGAGGCGTGAATTTACGGTGGGGCAGAATGTGCTACTCTACGACTCTAGGCTAAAGCTGTTTCCAGGAAAGCTGCGATTGAAGTGGTTTGGTCCGTATACTATTGCACAGGTTTTTCCACATGGGGCAATTGAAATCACTCACGATAGCAAGGAGACATTCAAGGTCAATGGACAGCGGTTGAAGCACTATTGGGGCGGCGATTTTTCAAAGGAAAAATCTACCGTTCATCTTAGACCATTAGAATGATGCAATCGGTAAAGTCGAGCTATCGACTATAATTTAGCGCTGGGTGGGAGGCAACCCACTATATCCTTCTATTAGCTTACCATTCACATTATTTTTAGAATTATTTCATTTTTGCATTTGCATTTTCTAGATCATCGGTCGTACATGCATGTTAATTGGATTGAATTATCATCACCATCATTTCCTAGGCAGTACACACATGGTCGATGAGTTCGAAATGATTTTTGGTATGTGGGAGTATGGTTCATGATTTTCTAGATAAAAGAACGTTTTTTTTTAAATATATATATATTTACGAGGGAGACATCTTTATGCATTGCAGTTTTTTAAAAACAAAAAAAAATTGGTCTATGCGATCGCATAGACATAATGCCTATGCGACCACAGAGACATACCGAAACCACTTTGGGGACAATTGTTTTCACTATGCGACCGCATAGCAATCAACTACGCGGCCGCATAGTAATGGCCGGTCATGGACTTAAGTCCAAGACCGGCTCATTCGACATCCACCTTCCCCATTTCCCTCGTCCATCTCTCTCTCACGCTTTGGACCAAATTTTTTGAATCGAACACACGCACCCACCAACATTCATCACACCCTCATTCATTTCATCAATCACTTCGGCATTCGTCACTCACCTTCAAGGCAACATAAGGTATGAAATTTTTCTTTCCTCCTTTCATTTCTTATTTGGGTTGGAGTTACGCATATTTTCCAATTGGGATTTCAATTGAAGGGGTGTACGTAGGCATGGTTTATGGCTTTAGTTTGTGTTTATGCTTTTTGGGTGATTACACTTGCCAAGCTTTCTTAGAATGACATTGAATATCTATTGCACACAACATGTTTGATAAATTGCCTAAGTGAAATTTGTTGTGCATTTTGACCAATCTCGCATTGGACAATCTATGTATACGCATTCCGTTCCACGTGGTGATCCAATGCCATAGATATTGAGCTCGAAACACTCCCGTAGCAACACCCACATTTAGGCACACGTGTTAGGTTCACATCACCTCATCGCACCCACTTTGTCCCTTGCATTATGTACCCGTACGACATCCAATGAGCTTGAAAATTGAATATGTGTCACTCCACACTATACATTTTCATATGCCTAGAGGTTGCTTGGGAAAAATTCAAGTTTTCTTGATGATATCTAGGGGCGAACATGCACACGTAATCATCGAGTCACTCGATTCATTTTAGTTGTTTGGACCTCCGTTTGTGTGTAACTTGTTATTTTCCCTTTCTTAGACGTTCTTGAGCATGTTTTCTTGAAATTTGCATGTTACCACATTCACAACCACCTGGAAGACCATGTATCATATCACATCCATTTTGCAACGCGTATGCACATGGCTAGGTCACGGCATGTCACGGCACCGTACGTCTCCTACTTTACACCATTATATGACATAGCAAACGAAGTCCATTTGCTTTGAAATTTGAATATATGGTAGATCTCATTGAATACTCTCATATGCCCGAAGCTTGCCTGGGGAAATTTCGATATTTTCGATGTACGGGGCCGAACATGCGCACTCGGTCATGGGTCTAATTTTTTTTAAATGTGCTTGTTTTGGCCTAAATTTCCAGTTTTTCACCTTGGCATTCTCTTTAACTACCTTCTTTGTCAAATTTTGATAAGTGCACACCAAGGTGTTTTATATGCATGTTGAAGCAAGTTTGGGGAATTTGTGAACTATTTGTCTCGCTTATCTCATTCCCCCTATCGTTTTTTAAAAACTGCAGTTTACTGACTATTATTTCTTTACCTTTGCAGGATGCCCCCAAAGCGTACATCAAAAGGAAAGGAGAAAGTTGATTCCACATCTGGCACAGCCCGGACTAGGGAACCCGAAGGGGGTGTCCGACATTTTCTTTCTTCACACCAAGTATCCCGCTGTGCCTATGTTGTCTGGGAATGAGCGCTCATCCCCGAGAGACCAGTTAAGTTGGATGATTTCTCGATTTTTGAATTGATTTATTTAGTCCACAACTGTGGGTGGGAGAAAGTGATTGAAAGACCACACCCCGTCTATGAAAATTTGGTGCGGGAATTCTATGCAAATTTCAATGCTGAAATAGACATACCTGGATCCGACCATCTGCATCAGACATGGGTTTGGGAAAAATGGATCATGTTTTCACCTGAGGTAATACATGACTACTATCAGCTCACCTGGACTAATGTAGTCCCAATCCCGCATGATTTCAACTGGGTTGAGGTTGCAGAAGTTCTATTGGGGCGTGAAAATGCTTGGCCTCTCCCTACTGCTGATTGGTATCAGATTTACCTCACTCCTTCTATAGCCATCCTATAGTTGTTCATCTGCCACAACATCGAGCCCATCTCCCATAGGACGACGTTCACCAATCAGAAGGCAGGGTTCATCTATCACTTAGTTCGGGGCAACAAGATAGACTTAGCCACTTATATTTACAATCAGATACAAGTTACAGGCGCATGGGGCGACCGACCCACCTTACTGATTTTCCCGATCTTGATAAGTGGAATTTTTAGAGCTGCCGGCATACAAGTTCAGCCAAGGGAGGCACCGGAGAAACCAAGTCCATTTATCAAATGCCTCACACTCGAGGCCAGGACCGAGCCAGAATTAAACATCAACAGAAATTGAAAAACGAGCGCCGACGACAACAACAGGTCACACATGGCCCAGCCCTTGCAGATCAGGACGACCAACAGGTTCTAGCGCCATAGGTTGACGTGGATACTCAGTTGCTAAGACAAGTATTCTCCACCACCACGGGAATCAGCCGAGACTTCCATAGCTTCCTTCAGGATTTCGGCACCATGAGGACTGAGTTGCAGGATTTACAAAGAGACAATCACCTTGCACTAAATTATATCAGAGATGCCTGGGACAATGCCTTAGTTATGCAACGGGAGATTGACACCATAAATGGTCGGCTAAACATGTATGTGGGTCGGATGGATGGCATCCAGTTGCGGGTAAATGACACATGGGAACACGTGAGAGCCATCCAGGCCGAGCAGGCACAGCATTCCGCCCTGATGAGAGAGATGCATGGGATGATGCAGTAACTCCTTGGACGACACCATCCACCGTCAGATGATGGCACATCAGGACCCAGTTTCTCGCCACCTCATCCCTTTTGATCAAGGGAGTACTTTTCCCTCCAATTTGATTTTTCGTTTTCATTTTGTTCTTAAAATTATGTCTTTAATCTTTTGTTAATCTTACATTGAGGACAATGTCTTAACTAAGTTGGGGAGGGTGACATAATTTTAAATCTCTATCTGTGTTAATCATTATCTATTTTCCACTAATTTTCATTAATGCATAATGTGCGCATGATGAGTGTTATAAATAAATAAATAAATAATAATAATAATTGCATTTTATTCAGTTTGTTTTAAATTCTCTTCATGCATGCTTGTATGGGCTTGATAACCTTGTTAGCTATGATAATATTATTGGACTAGTTTAAACTGCAAAAACTTTGGATCTGGTGTTAATTAGACTAACTGATACTTGTTGATGCAACAATTGACATTATCTATGCACGCTATTCATGCTTGACATATTAGGAGAATGACTGAATTTTGGGCATAACATAGGAAAAGAATGATAACCCTCAATTGAATTAACTCATAAACTACCTTAAGACAGTTTGGTGATAGTTGAGCTATTATAAGAAAGCATTGAGATGAGCGGAGGCTCCGTGCATGAAATTTATTGTGTGGATTGCCTAGACCAGTAGGATGGAGAGTAGGTGAAAATCTTAAATTGGGGGTTGGTTTTGGAAACTAAATGTCTAGAAAAATGACGAAGGGCACAATTTTAATATGTGAGAATAAAACACTTATTTTCATGCCTTTATGACTCGAGCAAGTAAGCCTATAAGGATATTTCAAAATCTGGTGACCTAAAGCCAACTGGCCTGGGAGTCACCGGCCCAAAACTCGATACATGGGTCATATAGAAAGCAAGATGGAAAGAAGCTAATAAAAAGTCATCTTATCGAGTCTTTATAACTCGAGTGAATAAGCCTGCAAGGGTTTAAAACTTGGTGCCCTAAAGCTAACTGGTTTGGGAATCACCGACCTAAAGCTCGTTACATGGGTTATATAGAATGTAAATGAATACATGACTACTATCAGCTCACCTGGACTAATGTAGTCCCAGTCCCGCATGATTTCAACTGGGTTGAGGTTGCAGAAGTTCTATTGGGGCGTGAAAATGCTTGGCCTCTCCCTACTGCTGATTGGTATCAGATTTACCTCACTCCTTCTATAGCCATCCTATGGTTGTTCATCTGCCACAACATCGAGCCCATCTCCCATAGGACGACGTTCACCAATCAGAAGGCGGGGTTCATCTATCACTTAGTTCGGGGCAACAAGATAGACTTAGCCACTTATATTTACAATCAGATACGGGTTACAGGCGCATGGGACGACCGACACACCTTACTGGTTTTCCCGACCTTGATAAGTGGAATTTGTAGAGCTGCCGGCATATAAGTTCAGCCAAGGGAGGCACCAGAGAAACCAAGTCCATTTATCAAATGCCTCACACTCGAGGCCAGGACCGAGCCAGAATTAAACATCAACAGAAATTGGAAAACGAGAGTCGGCGACAGCAACAGGCCACACATGGCCCAGCCCTTGCAGATCAGGACGACCAACAGGTTCCAGCGCCACAGGTTGACGTGGATACTCAGTTGCTAAGACAAGTATTCTCCACCACCACGGGAATCAGCCGAGACTTCCATAGCTTCCTTCAGGATTTCGGCACCATAAGGACTGAGTTGCAGGGTTTACAAAGAGACAATCACCTTGCACTAAATTATATCAGAGATGCCTGGGACAACGCCTCAGTCATGCGACGGGAGATTGACACCATAAATGGTCGGCTGAACATGTATGTGGGTCGGATGGATGGCATCCAGTTGCGGGCAAATGACACATGGGAACACGTGAGAGCCATCCAGGCCGGGCAGGCACAGCATTCCGCCCTGATGAGAGAGATGCATGGGATGATGCAGTAACTCCTTGGACGACACCATCCATCGTCAGATGATGACACATCAGGACCCAGTTTCCCGCCACCTCATCCCTTTTGATCAGGGGAGTACTTTTCCCTCCATTTTGATTTTTCGTTTTCATTTTGTCCTTAAAATTATGTCTTTAATCTTTTGTTGATCTTACATTGAGGACAATGTCTTAACTAAGTTGGGGAGGGTGATATAATTTTAAATCTCTATCTGTGTTCATCATTATCTATTTTCCACTAATTTTCATTAATGCATAATGTGCGCATGATGAGTATTATAAATAAATAAATAAATAATAATAATAATAATTGCATTTTATTCAGTTTTTTTAAATTCTCTTCATGCATGCTTGTATGGGCTTGATAACCTTGTTAGCTATGATAATATTATTGGACTAGTTTAAACTGCAAAAACTTTGGATCTGGTGTTAATTAGACTAACTGATACTTGTTGATGCAACAATTGACATTATCTATGCACGCTATTCATGCTTGACATATTAGGAGAATGACTGAATTTTGGGCATAACATAGGAAAAGAATGATAACCCTCAATTGAATTAACTCATAAACTACCTTAAGATAGTTTGGTGATAGTTGAGCTATTATAAGAAAGCATTGAGATGAGCGGGGGATCCGTGCATGAAATTTATTGTGTGGATTGCCTAGACTAGTGGGATGAAGAGTAGGTGAAAATCTTAAATTGGGGGTTGGTTTTGGAAACTAAATGTCTAGAAAAATGACGAAGGGCACAGTTTTAATATGTGAGAATAAAACACTTATTTTCATGCCTTTATGACTCGAGCAAGTAAGCCTGTAAGGATATTTCAAAATCTGGTGCCCTAAAGCCAACTGGCCTGGGAGTCACCGGCCCAAAGCTCGATACATAGGTCATATAGAAAGCAAGATGGAAAGAAGTTAATAAAAAGTCATCTTATCGAGTCTTTATAACTCGAGTGAATAAGCCTGCAAGGGTTTAAAACCTGGTGCCCTAAAGCTAACTGGTTTGGGAATCACCGGCCTAAAGCTCGTTACATGGGATATAAGAAAGCAAATGAGAAGATGACAATCAATTAGAAATTAAAGAAAGGTGAGAAAAACAAAAGAGAGACAAAACATGACGAAAAGCCCTTAGACATTTGGTTGAAGAGACTATACCTCTGAGGCGAGATAAGTAATCTAGTTTAATCTCGAGTGTCGAAGCAATCAAATCTAGGAGAGCCTTCACTTTTTGAAATGAAGACTTGTGATAGTAATGCTAAATCCAAACTACGAGAGGGTGAGGACTACAGCTATATAAATTCCTAATCTTAAAACACAACTCTGGGATAATTGAGAATAAGTTTGGGGGGTTGTGTATCTTTCGAGCGAGTGAGGATATATTTGACCACGTGGGGTTGGGACTCAAATTCATCATGAACCTGATATGTTGGCATGAATTCACACACACACATCAATTTGCATTTAACAGGTAAAGGTTATGTCATGTTTGCACAAATAAATTTTTAAATACTCAGTCCAATCCTGAGCCACAACAAGGTATTAAGCAATGTTTGTTCAGAATTAAGTCACTGTCTTGTTTGAGGACAAACAATAGTTCAAGTTTGGGGGGTTTGATAAGTGTGTTTTTGCATACTTATTTATGTCATAAACATGACTTAATAACGAGCAAAATGATTGAATTGTGACTTAATCTCGTACATTTGTGAATTGTAGGGAACAACGAAGAATATGGTGAAATTCAGGAGAAAAACGTGAAAAAGGACGAAAATGACACAAAGTGAAAGTTTAGGGACCAAAGTGCAAATATCCAAAAGTTAATCAGATGATCAAATTGAGAAATTGATTAAGCCAATTGCCAATTGACGTTATCGTGGGATGATAAAATGAAAAGAATGAAGAAAAAATGCCAAGAAGTGAAGGATGCAATTGGGAGGACCAAAACGCACATCTGCCATAGTTGGTAGTACTATGCGACCGCATAGTGCTACCATCTATGCAGTCGCATAGCAGCATACTGAAAACAAAAAGGCACCAAAACTTTACTCTATGCGACCGCATAGAGTTGTTCTATGCGGTCGCATAGAGCAATTCCTGAGGGAAAATTCAATTTCCTTTTTCTTTCGAAACTCTTATGGAAACAATATTTTTTAGGGTCCTATAAATACAAAAACTCGACCAGAACGTAAGGGAAGCCATTTTTACATGTTTTTGAGAGATTTTGAAGGAGAAACGAAGGATAGAACAAGCGAACCACATCGCGCCAAGTGAAGATTGGATTGAAGATTGATTCGGGTGATGACGTTTCTTCAAATATTTTTATGTTTTCTTCCTTTTAGCATGTTAGGCTAGATTTATTATTACTAGGAGATCGATGAACCTCGTAATACTACGTTTGATTGTTGATTTGGATTTTTGACGTATTTGAATACAAGTTCCGGATTTGATTAATTTATTACGTTTTTATTTTCATATGATTATTGTGCACGTAATTATATGATTGTGATGGCCTGTTTTATGCATTCGAAAGAAGAAAAATAGGTTCGACATAGTATAAATTATCATAGGGTCCGATAGGGGATAGAAATATACCTTTATGCCTTGCGTGAATCATTGGATATTCGTGAATTTATAATGCATTTCGGTATGTTAGTATTCGTCATAAAAATATAGTCGAATCATATATTGGGATAGGTTTGGCATTGCTCGAGAGAGATTGCTAAATTAAAATAGGAATATTGATTCATCTTTTGTGAAACTGTGTGTCAAAGTTACATAATTGACAATTGAACGGGGTATTGCTTGGGGATTCGTGATCCTTGTGCGTTAGTATATTCATTAAACCCATAAATTCAAGTTAAGGTGCATCCTAGTTATTTTGCATTTAGTATAATTTTTCATTCATACTTGCATCAAAGTTTACATCTTTTTAGTTAAAGTACAAAACCCCAATTTGATTTTCGTGTTTCAGTTATAGTCATAATAGATAATTTAAACTAATTCAATCCTTTAGGGATCGATACTTGGACTCATAGTCCATTTTACTACTTGTTAACAAACCGTACACTTGCGGTGAATTTTAAATCGAAACAAATAATTTCGTGAACACTCCTCTTTTTTTCCCCCTAACTTTGAAAATTCAGAGATATACTTTTCTGGGTTAAATACAAAATCAAATCAGAAACAATTTCTTTTCATTGCAATTAATTTTGAATTTAAAATTTTAATGTACTATGTTCATCTTGCGACACCACGACCAATTTCTACCATTGATTTTAATAGTTTTACATAATTGACAAAGAGTGGTGACCTAACGTATAATTATTATATTTGTCAGTAGCTGAAGATTGTTTAGATAATATAATCACTTATTTGTTTTATTTTACATTTGCCCTTTGTTTTTTCCTTTGTGGATTGCTTTCATTTTCAGATGCTGTATTTTAGTTGGAAATGTTCATTGTTATTAAAGTTTCATTTTGTCTTAAGAGTTTCCATTGCTGCTTCTTTTTTATGACATGATAGAAAGCTATTTTTACCAATTTTCACTTTTTTTATTCTTGAAAAAAAAAATTAGCATCGACAATTGATCTTAGGGAGCATTTGATTGTCAATATTTTTGGTGGAAAATGTGTTTTTCTACCCAAATTCTTACTTTTGTACTGTTTGACTAACATTTTTTCCATGGAAACAGTTTTCTTACTATTGGTCATGTGATCATATTTTCCTCAGAATTAAGGAAAATATTGAAATTAAAGAAAAGAGTAGAGGGAAAAATACATAATTACAAAGGTTTTAAATCACATTTTCAAAAATTAAAAACTTGTAGAATTTTTTCAAAAATTAAGCGGACATATTTTGTGATCTGTGATAAAATATTGTGACATATAATTTAATTAAACATGTTATGCTCACAATTATGCACAATTTATAGTTTTTGTCGCATATTAGTCACAAATTACACAATGTCACAATTACAAAGATACAATTTGTAAATAACAATCACTTATTTAGTCAAAAATCTCATATTTAATAAATTACAAATTATTTATCAAACACAAATTATCCAATTTTTGGTAACAATCACTCTTTATCTCACTCCACTCCTTCCACGATTGTCAACACCACCTCAAATCTATAGCCCACCACTAAGCATCTGCACCCAGTTCGGCCCTTCATTCGGCTCGTGCTTTTTTGACATACACCAACCATGTCCACCACCCCGTATGGGACTCATTGTTGATGGATTAGTATTATTCATCAGGATGGTGTCAAAGCTCTCTTTTTGGGCATTTCTATCACCAAATCCACCACCATCACATCCAACTCAATTCGCAAAAACCGAACTATAATAAAATGCCACCGTGTTTAGTCAATTAATGATGACAATGCGATAGAGATAGAAGCAAAAGCATTAAGGACAGTCAAAAGCAACAGAAGCAGCGTGATGTGGCAACACACCAGGAAGCAGCAATTTTTTTTTTTTTTTTTTTTTTTATTGGATTTAAAACTAAGGCATCTTCATCATTGGCCTGGCCTGCATATCGACCATTGCCACTTCAACGAGTTTATTGGTACATACAAATACTAGACAGGCACTGACCCAACTATTGGAACAATTTTTTTTATTTTTTATTTTTTTGCATATTCAGCCCATTTGGCGGCCATTATTCAAAAATAAAGTTTTGAATAGTCAATTTTTTAAGAATGTGTGGTTAAAAAGTAGAGAAAATTTTTTAAATTTACGTGCAAAATATTTTATTGTATGTGTGATTGAAGATATGCATGCAGAATAAAAAAATTTTGAAATAATGGTCGTCAAACATGAACTCAATGTCGACGGAGATGTGCTATTTTCCTTCACATATATTGCTTTCAAATCAACGTAGTATTTTGTTTCGTATTCTAGAGATATGCTATCTTTCTCTAAACTAAACATACTAATTAAATCCTAATAATTAGAAAGATAGCATAGTTTAGTTGAGAAAGCATGTTTTAAATATCTTGTTTGTTAAGTGATATGCTATCTTTCTCTAAACTAAAAGTACGTAAAAATCTAATTAAATCCTAATTATTTGGATTTCACCTTGTCTCAAACAAGACATTTGGATTCTATTCCTATTGTCTCTCGCGTCATAGCCCTTAAATACCAATCCGTCCTATAAAAATAGGCTTATTTCTATTTTTACCTATATTAAGATAAAATAATTAATATTGTTGAAACAATAAATTTTACATACATTTTTCCTAATATACCCTATATTAATAGTGGCTTAAATAGAAGTTGTTCATATTTATTGATAATAAGGCACATTAAATATGAACATATTAAAAAACTAAGAAATAATTATATTCTCAACAAGAAAGTGACTTATAATTTGGGACATACAAAAGAGAAAAGCGAACATATCTTTATGAGACGAAGAGTATTAATTTTGAGAAAAAACTCCTTTTAGCACTGTCAAACAAGGTGTCACTTAAGATTTAACCACTACCTGTATCATTTGTGTATCCACATTGAAATCCTTTGCTAAGATAACAAAATCTAAAATAATCATCTACTCTAACCAAAGTTTGCACTTGCTGATCATCCTCGATTTTAAAATGCGCAGCATGTAATCGATGAGTTCCATAACAATTTATCATGACAGGAGAGGTACTTTGTTCAAAGGAAAAAAAAAATAAAAAATATCCATTTCATAATACTTTGGAACATGATCAGAATCAAGGACAACGGAGCCAAAAAAATGATGTTAGGATGGACTGAAATTTAAAAAGTTTCTAATGAATTCACGTCACAAGAGGCTAAACTCACATGACATTCACGACAAAGAGTGTGCAACACTCAAGGAAATAGAAGAACTCTAGATGTTTCACTCTAAGTGCACTACTAGAACTTTTTATATTTTCTTACCAAATAAAAAATCAACACTTACATTAAAAAATATAAACTAACCGAACCATAATCGGAATAAGAAAATGACACATTTCTACCAATGAAAAAACTAAGAAACTATTTAATGAATACTACTCCAAATAAATTTGATAACCAGTATTTTCAAATAACTAAAAGTTTTGGTCAAAACACACAATCGATAATACATTACTATATATTATTGTCTCAAAATACTATTTCGTATTGAGAACGATCTTTGATATCACTTCATTTAATAATGAGTAAGAAATCATATTTAAAAAGAAAAGTCGACTAAGAATTATGAGGATTCAAAGAAATTAGATTTAATACATGTCCATATTTAGTCCAGTTTCAAGAATATACTTGTATGTAGATTAATTTATAAGTAAATAAATTTTAAGAAATATTCTTTTTATTGACGAGATCAAATCTAGAGCAAGTTATTTATTAGAGCAAGTTATTTATTTTGGTCATAACATCTATTTCATAGTCAAAATAATTAATTTGTTCTTATAATTGTGAATAGGTAATATATGAAAACAAATGTAATTAATTACTTTTAAGCTTAGCAAAACATGTAATGTATAGTATCTCTAATTATTAAAATAAGTAACCATAAGTATAGTTAGTCAAACATGCATTAAATAAACTGCCTAATTTATAAGATATTCACGTTTCATAAATGACATGAAAATAACATTTAATAATTGTAGTTTCTTCAACAAAATTTGATTAATAGAGGATTGAGTTTGTGTTAGAATTCAAACTAAAGTTGGCTAACACAAATATTTGGCCCAAAATTGAACAAATTATTCTTAATTTTCTATATGGGTTGGGAGGCTGGGCGCCCATCCCAGCCCCCACTACTTTTGCCCCTGATCACAATGTCCGCTTGTATGATGTTAAAATGCTAGCTGCAAAATGCTAAATTTAGGAAACAAAAACCCACAAACTGAGTGATCTTGATGTCGTTTTCTCAGGCGGGTATGTTCGTTCTCTCAAGTGGTCATGTCCCTTCAAATTACATATCACTTCGTGTTACGATCGTGTTATGGTTTAGGATATAATACAAATCCACAGAGGAAAATGATTAAAGTTAAGAAGGTTTCTTGAAATTCAATCATGATTCAAATCTAAATTGCTAAGGACAAACCAGAAGAGCCAAGACCTTTATTTTTTCGACATAATTAAATTGTCGAATGTCGAAATTTACATATCCAAATGGCTAAAGGAATAATCTTCCACAGTAGTTGATACAAAAGGTAAAGCATTTGTTTTCCAAATGTCACGCGACGATTCTTCCACATCTACTCAAGTTGATGAGAATGCATGAGTTCCTCCTGAATCATCTAAAAGTCTCATCTTAAAAGAATGATGGGTATAAAGGAGAGGTCTCAATTAATCAGAATGCTTTTGAAGAAGCTTCTGGCTCAGAAAATTTCGCCACAAAAAATAAAGTAAACTAGCTCCTCCGACATTTGAAGAAGAAAGCAAGTTACTATGGATGATTTAAAACAATTAAACTTAGAGACGGATGAAGATTCGAGGTCAGTGTTTGTAAGCGATGTCCTCAATCAAAAGGAAGAACTGCTAACACTTCTTATTAACACTAGCTTGAAATTGTCGATCGTACCACAATTAAATTATTCATTTTTTTCAAGGTGTATTTCTATCCTTGCTTTGTTAACATAAGAGATAAGGAAGTTCTTTCAAATAGAAGAAAATCTCACTTCATTCCAAAATGATTTTGTTTGAGTCAAGCAAGATCGGAAAGCACTCCAACTACCTCCGAAACTAGTAGGTGAGCAGTACAAGAGAAATGTATTGATGTTTGCTTCTCCAAATGAAAATAACCCACCCCACCTTGATAATCAGGTTTATCCTATTGTATTTATGCCAAATGCATAGAAATCAATCATCACATTATGATTAAACCACACCATCCAACTTTGATGTTACTGATCTCAATTTTCTATCCCTAGGGGTTGGTGCTTATCTAAGGCTTTGCGTAATTTTTATAGGTTCTTGCTTGAAAGGATTGGTGCATGGTACCCAAATCGGAGTACGCCGTGCCAGTGTACAACTAATGAAATGCGAAAGCGAAATTATCCAGAAATTAAAATTTTTTAATTCAATAAACAAGATCGTTTAGATGGTCTATTTTTAAATAAATTTTGAATCACGAACCTCCAGCTTTTTAGATCACGGACTTCTAGGTTTTAATTGCAAAAACTTGATGCTTCAAACTTCTAAGTCTTCAATGATATTCTCCAAAGTCAAAACTACATCAATTGGTGGGCACCTCCTTTTAATTAAATCAAAAAATCAATTCTTAAACTGGACCATTGATAAAAGCTAAAAATTATTTTTTTTTCTCTCCCAACTTTGAATACTATGGAATTATGCATTATGATTGTTGTAGAATTTCTATTCAATCCCATAAGATGTCTAAATTTCATCTAATCTCTATTTATAGAGATAGAATAGTTTCAATTCTTGTACAATAATAATTTTACTTTCAAATGAGAGTTCTAATTAAAATTCAAGTGGAAGTTTTAATTAAAGTCCAAATTTAATTAGTTTACACTTAATTACATATGTAATCCTAGAACTTCAATTACAATTATAATTAAGTTTACAACTTTTATGGTAATTACAACTAAGTACAAAATTGTATGGTAATTACGATTAAGTCCAAAACTATTATAATTACCGTAATTAAGTTCCAATACTTTATATAGCTACCACAAGGACCTAATCGGACATATATTTCCAAGTTCCAATAATTAGAACATGTCTAATCGACCCTCGATCACCCAATCTAATTATTAGTTTTTGATTTTTCCACTAAAAGCACAAGACTGGAATCTTAGATATATAATATCACAGAAGCCAATAAATCTGTAATACTTTTCTTTAACCCACCGTATATGCATTTTATCCCCGTCCGAGATTCAATAATTATGTACGAGCATAAATGACCATTTTGCGCATCTAATCATACTCACGAACTTGAGTATCATTTTCTTCAATGACCCTGTAAAGTAATCACAGATATCAAAGTTTAGTCATTGCTAAACACTGAGCTCAGATTTTAATTGTTCAATAGAAAATGCTTAAGTAACTACTCTATAGATTTTTCAAGGTGATGGCTCCCGACACGAATTCATATTCTGTACTTCTCTCATTCTTAAATTTCCAACTCATCGAGATTTTTGACCAATCAAATTGATCTCATCCATTGATGAATCAAAGAACCATTAAAATTACGAAAATACATGCATAACCTCGTCAAGGGATTTAGTTGAAATACACAGTGGTCCAGTGGAATTTAATTCTCTGCACAGTCATGTTATAGAATTAAACTCAACACGTGGTCTGTTCAATGCACTCCAACTATACTAATGTCATCCTTAACTATTTCTATGATAAGGACAAAAAATAAATTTGAATAGTGAATCGATCAACACTACAACATTCTAGTACAAGGTGTCAACCCTTATACATTGGTTGTGAACATATTATTTATAATCAAAATATAAGTTGTGTCACACTGTACTTCTCAACGTAAGTACCCAAATTATATTATCATAAGTGATCATAGGTACTTTAATACACATGCTCAATAATAAAAATGCAATAAATAAATAAAATCATAATTTATTTATTATAAATTATTATTTTATAATAGCAAAATTTACTATATGGGCACACAACCCAACAACACATCGTTGCATAGAAGATAAATCGCCTAATGAAGTAGTATGGAGGACATTATGTGTCTATACAACTCATTCTTTTCTAGTAATGACACGACCCGTCCCGAATCATCATAATGGAACCGAAACGTGACGTGAGCCGATGGTAGATGCTGACTAGATGTTAGATTCCCCATCAAGGCTGACTATGAGCTACTACAAAATATACGACAAAATCAAATGTTTATAAAAATATAGTGCAATGGGCTCGAAATAATTACTTCATATTTTATCAAAATGAATCATATCACTAAATATATCATGTGGTTCTAACTCTTAAATCACCAGGCTCTTCAAACTATCAATGATCAATATTACCTGTAAGAATAATTTTAGAAAAATATGAGTTGACAGCTCAGTGAGTGTAAGATTCAAAAATAATTATACTTTCTCCTTTAAACATTTTTACCAAATATCAAGTTCATGTCGTTTAATATTCACATGATATACTCGTACAATTTATAGCCAAAAAGTGAGACATTCTCATAACACTGTAAATATCATCTCATAATTACAATATAGTCATCAGTTGATATCTATACCATCATCTCATCACATCATATATGATCCACAAAAAATGTACCCTCTGACTAAATTCTGAAATCCGCCCCTCAAGCCAAGCACTTTCGTCAGGGGCCTTTGGCCTCCTTCGTGAACAAAAACAGGTCTCAAGACCCCTAGTAATCAATTCTATAACACGGTCAAGACCCCTCTGTGAACTATATCTACACGATCAAGACCAATGTCCGATCAAGACCCCTCCATTTAGGAAAGAACACGGCCAAGGCCCATCTGTGAACTAAAAAAGGTATATAATCATGGGAACTTTTTTGGCTGATCTCAATATTAAAAGTCTCACATACCAAATCACAAATGTGCCGTAGATAATCTTTGAAATTCCACAGGTGTTATAATAAAAGAAATTTATGTAATAATCATAAAATTGAACACATAATTGTGCATGCTTTACTAATATACATAATTTATAAATACTTTAAAAATATACAAGTTTTTCCACTCACAAAAACTATGTGACGCAAAATCAACTCAGTTGGTAAGCTATCCCGGTATCCGTATCGCAGCCTGAAATATGATATAATTTTTAAATCAATAATTAACTATTTTAAGTAATTTCAATAATTAAATAGGCGATACCCAAACTTAATCACTTCACGTTTAAGCAATTTTGATGGTCTCTTTAATCACTAAAACTAGTTTTTCTTTCATTTAACTCAATTTCATAGCTTATTATATTTAACCCCTTCAATAAAATTGAATTTAATTAAATAATTTAAAAACTATAAAGTTAAAACATAACTACGCAATAAGTAACTTTTTACTTACCTTTAAATTGAAGAATTCAAGTTTACTAGTATGAAGCACTTATTTTCTAACAACATAGACGAACTTTCCTATTTTTATTTTTTTCTTCATTTCCTTTCCTCTCCTTTTTTTCCCCCTTTTTCTTTTCGCTTTTCTCTTTCTTTTCTCCCTGCTCTCGGCTTCTCTCTATGTGTATATGTTAGCAAAAATGAAATGGATTTGTTTGGCAATGGATTGATATAAAAACAATGCACCGCCGAACCTTTTTTTAAAATTTTGTTTGCTTTTCATTTTTTTTTTTTTTTTTGATAGCATGACATATTTGACTCCATTCTTAGGTTTGATTATTATAATTTAATTTTAATTTAACTTGGTCATTACAAGTAATATACCACTTTTCAAATCATTGATAATTCATTAGTAGAGTTCAGAGAGGATGTTCTGTCCATACGTGCCATTGAGGCAATGTTGACCTTGCTCATGTTTCTTAAGTCCTCATTTTGCTTAGTTCTAGCAGAGCTTTTAGCATTAGATAAAAAAGCTTGTCTACATTTACACCGAGGTGTCAACCTCAGTGCACCAACCCCTTCACAAGAGGGTATGTCTGATTGAAACATAAAAAGCGTAGATTCAAGTCGCCAAATTTCTAAAAGCAAAAATGGAATGAACAATCATTCATTGTTTGGTGTTTTATATAAATGGCTGGCTTGGTAAGTGGCATGGTGTTTGACGAAGGAGAGCTACCACGAGAGGTTTGGTAGAGGTGCACCACCAACGCGTTCACTACAAGAAAAATGGCCTTTTAAAACATTTAAATGGCAACATTCACCAATTGTATGTTGCTAAAAGAGGTTTATTGCAACATTCAGCAAATGCATGTTGCCATTGGTTAAGAAAATCCCCCTTTCGCAACGTTCTTTGAGTGGTTGTTCCTAATATCCCCTTTCGCAACGTTCAAAGAGCGTTGTTTTTTTTTTTTTTGGCAACGTGCATTGACTGTTGCTATAGATGTTTTAGCAACGTTTAAAAAACGTTGTCATTAATTACTTTTGGCAACGTGCATTGCCCATTGCAAAAACTTGTTAACGACAACGTTTATTGAACGTTGCCGTAACAAGTTTTTGCAACGGGCAATGCACGTTGCTGTATATGTTTTAGCAACGCTCATTGAAAGTTGTCGTTGGTTTGTTTTAGCAACGTTCATTGAATGTTGCGGTTAAGTATCTTTGGTAATGTTCTTTGAACGTTGTCATTAATTTCTTCGTAATAAATTGACTAAAGTCAACGTTATATATAAAATCATATAAAAACCAAACCGACCCAACCCTGTTAGTTTGGTATAAACTCAAACCAGCCCTAATTTCTTCCCCCTCTCTCACTCTCCCGTCACCGTTCTCACTCTCACTCCCAATTTCTTCCCATATGCCCAGCAGCAACTAGATAGAGTCAGGGAGCTTCCAGGGCAGAATTTTAATGTGAGTTTTGCACATTATGCGGGCCATGTTACAGTCAATAGGGAATCTAGGAGAGCACTATTTTATTGGTTCTTTGAGGCCGACGAGGACCCTTCTTCCAAGCCTATTGTTCTTTGGCTCAACGTAGGTCAATTTAGTCTGACCTTTCCTTTTTTAAATCAATTTTGTTTAAAAATTTAATTTTTTATTTTGTTAATGTTAATTCATTACTATTAGGCTCCAGAAATGTGCAATTTATTTTTTTCCCCCTTCTGTTGAATTTGTTTTAGAGTACTTAAAATTTGTTATGATATTGGGAGATACATACATAGAACCGTGTGATTTTGCTCATGAAATTGTGATATTATTTCTGAGCTAAAAGAGCATCCTGATGATCCTTCTAGGCCAATATTATTAGTTGAAATTTCTAAAATGTTTTATCATTAGCTATGAAATTATTTCAAGAAATATAGTGCTACTTCTTCCCTGTTCTCAATTATAAACTTCAATAACTTATATAAACTCCATCTTGGATTTGTACTCCTTTTCACTTTTTTAGTTAGTTATCAAATTTGATACTGTGGAGTTCTCTCCATTTATGTTATTTCCATTGTAATTTATTTTGGCGAGATGTAATTTGTAGCCAACGTGGAAACTTGTTTCTGACTCTTTAGCTATGTTCAGGGCCTGGATGTTCATCTATTGCATATGGATTAGCTGAGGAAATTGGACCTTTCCATGTTAAGAAAGATGGAAAGACCCTTTATTTGAATCCTTACTCTTGGAATAAACTTAATTGATAAAGGCAAGTTGTATCCAAGACTGACTTTCGAAAGGTAGCGACATTACTCACGACGTTTTTAAATGTTGGATATTTCAAGTAAGAATGGTGAAAAATATTCAAGTTAAAAATATATTTTTATTTAGGCAATTTTATTTAGACTTCATTTGCTTGTTGTCAAATCTGTTTTCACTTTGTCCTTTTTAGACCATTCTCTAATTCACAAAGTGAGTGAGGAGGATAACAAACTTGGCATTGGGAAGCAATTCCCGAGATTGAATCCGAAAGCACTGAACAATCTAAACCTGTATTCAGGGAGTTGGGATTTTGCTCATAAATTAAGGACCTCGAAGAAATATCCATGGCTTATGTTGTATCTAAGAGCCGATGCAACCAAGGGATTGAAGGTTGAAGACCAACTTGCTCCCTTTCATCCTGCATTAAAATTTACTAAAAATATGATTTTAATCCCCACTTGTATCTCTTGCATTAAAGAGAGAGCAAATTTGAGTTTCTAGAGAATTGTTTGTTGTTCATTTGTAGGTTACAAAATGAAATAAAGAACAATGTGGGTCCTTGACATGTGATATTTTAAGCGTAGCTCTAAAACTTAAATTTGTCCACTGTGTTGATAGTAACCATTAGGTAACTTGGGATGCTCATATAATTTCGATTAATTATTTTATTGTTACTGTTTTTCGTTCTCTGGTTTTAATTTTCCCTCGTCTCGATACAATGCTAATTTTCTCAAGCTTTTGCTTGTCTTGCTAAAGTGAGAAGGGACTGTAATTTGCATAACAAATAATATCAGTAAGTCTTCCTGAATAAATTGGACTAATTTTTTGTATTGCCCAAGGAAAATTGGTTTATTTCAAAGCTACCAGTTTTCGCAACGTGCATTGAACGTTGCCGAAAGATGTTTTGGCAACGTTCAATGCACGTTGCCAAAACCAAGTTTCCGCAATGCGCAATGAACGTTGCCAAAACTCTTCGCTCTACGGCAACATTGAAACCCACAACAGACGCCTGAACGTTACGATAGGTCTACGGCAACGTTTTTTACCCGTTGCAAAAAGTGATTTTTTGTGTAGTGGTTGGTGGTTGCCAATTGGGTTTGAAGTGTGCAGAAAGGAAATCATCTCAACGCATCCATACGAGTCGTGCAGTCTGACATTTGCATCATAAACCATGCTACTTACTGCATCTCCACAACAGTGTTCCCTGATTCCTGAAACATAATTTCGACTAATACCTTTGGGCCAACGATCAAATCGACTTCGCTAATATATATTATAAGAAGAATTGTGTTTTTTCCTTGCAAAGAAGAAAGAAATAAGTCAATTCCTTTTCGAAATCTGTATATAAATGTGTCATTAGCTTCTTGTCTTTCTTGTGTAGATATCTTACTTCTGGTGGACATCTTTATTTAAGGGTGATCTGTTCATATTTCAAAGAATGAAAACTACTGTAACATAGAATTGCACTTCCACGCGATTTAAAGAAATTGGAGAATATTACGTGACACAGAGAACAACTAGAGCTCAAGTTAGTTTAACTAGAAATTAACTTACATATTCATTCTAAAACCACAAAACAATCCAATCATATACTCATTTCATAATATTCAAGAATTCAACTAGGTTTTTGAGTTTGATATGCCATATTTATTTCGTAATTTTCCATTTACCAGACCTGTCCACTATCACATGCCAGATCGTCTTTTCAAATTACCACCAACAAAAAGTGAGGAAGCTGGATAAAATCACAAAGACATTTGCCCCCATTATTTGAAATTTTAATGGTTGGAAAACAGGAAAAAAAAAATTGGGATTGCGTGTAATATTATTTTATTGGAGAATGCGTGGTTGATAACATAGAAAGAGAAAAATGAATTATAATTTTAATGGGACCAAACATGACAAAATTTGTTTTGACTTGGATATGGTACAACTGGAGGCTACATTTGGAGAAATACGTGGTTTTGTTAGTCATTATAGACAATAGCCCCTGTTTGACCCCCATTTTGTAGAAATGAAAATGGGTGGAATAGTATTTTTTTTTTTTTTTTGAAAAATGAATGGTTGAAAAAGAATAAAAAAATTTTTGTTTACGTATAATATTATTTTATGGAAGATTATGTGGTTGAAAATTGGAAAGAGAAAAATGAAATGTAATGGAAAAGAAATTAACAGGGGTCAAATAGGGGCTAATTGTGTGCAACACCCCCTTCCCCAACCCACCTCTACCATGGCATTTTTAACTTGTTCAGTACGATAGACCCAATACTGGTAAATAAGAAAAACAAGTTAAAATCGTATCCATTGTACCGGTGAGTCCTATCTAATGCTATGTATCAAACAAATTATACACAAATAACGAAGATCAAGTACTAGAAACAAGCTTGTTCGCCAATGGAAAGTCGATGATAATCTCCTTCTCAGTTGGTTTCTTGTCGATGGCAATAAGTCACTCCTCCCAATCCATCGAGAAACGTACTGGAAAATAAGTCTCTAATCCCCAACTTACGATTAAGTGAGGCAAATTGTCTGATCCACTCAACAGCCACTGCTTATCATAATTCTCAAACCTCTGCATTATGAACACAAATTATGATTCAATCATGTAGCTATCATTCCATTATCAGATGCTGGGAGTAATGGAAAAAAGGATGGATGAGACTCGAGAGTGCAAATGCAGCAGAAAGACCTTTGAAGAAGAATGAGAAGACTACTCTGAAGGAGAATTTAATTGGCATACCGTGGTGGCAACTCTTGGTTTTGGGGCATGTTGATTGCCTGATTTTGGTGTCGAAATGGGCTGAATGTTTTGTAGGAATTGTGAGCGACATCTCTTTCCAGGAATTTGTATAGAATGAAAGAAAAGATAAAGAGAGCAGTCAAAATGCGGAGAGATGAGTTTTAGATTTTAGGCAGAAAGTAGTCGTTGCAGTGAGACCGATAAATTTAGCAAAAAAGCTGAATTTGATGCGAGTTCCTTGGATTGAGTTTTTGCCTAGTAACTTCTCTCTTCAATCTGTCAGCAAGGAACATAAAAGAGAAGATGGCAGATACAAGATTGTCACAATTTACATAGATTTATAAGAAAAAGGAAGAAAGAACAATAAAATAATTGAATGGCAATGCTTATTATGGATAGTAGATAGGATATTTCAATAAAGAAGATGAATAGCAACTGTGCACTTGTTGAAAGAAAAAAAAGGGATCCCTTCTCCTTAACAATTCCAACTATTGAAAGGAGTTGTACAGGAGCATATTTAAGCACAAATCAACCAGCCTATTCAATACACACAGTTAATTCACACAACTATTCCCTCGCATTTATCCAGAGAGCTAACCAAATGGACTCCATTTAGGCTCAAATCAGGAGATGGGAATTGACGAGTGAGTTGCTCAAAAATAAATACTCGTCAATCGTCATCTTCAACAACTCAGCTCTGTTAGGGAGCTAATATCAGCTCGGACCTTGACGCTATCCACTGAGTGTAAATTTAAAAAGCACGTTTCACATGGTCACCAAGTCACCAACTGACACGATCCGTCCCGAATCACTCTAGTGGACTCGAAACGTGACGTGCGCCGAGAATAGATGTTGACTAGATGTCAAATCTATCACCAAGGCTGAATATGAGTTATTTCAAAAAAATGTAACAAAATCAAATGCTTATATAAAATATAATGCGATGAATCCAAAATATTTACTTCGTGCTTCATCAATATGAATTATAACACTCAACATGTCCCGTGGCTCTTATTCCGAAATCATTAAGCTCTTCCAACTAAAAAGAATCAATTTCCACCTGTAAGAAAAATCGTGGAAAAATATATGAGTTAATAACTCAGTGAGTGGAGCAGTTCAAAAATAATTATACTTTTTCAATCTTACATTTCTATCGAAAATGGAGTTCATATCATTTAATAATTCACAAGATAACAACATGTAATTATAACCCAAAGTGAAATATTCACATAAGGTCGTAAAATATCATCTCACAATCATGATATAAATATCAGTTGATAACCATACTATAATCTCATCACATCAAATGTGCTAGAAAATTCACCAAAAATGTACCCTCTGACTCAAATTTATAATCCGCCCCTCGAGCTAAGAACTTTCTTCATGGGCCTTTGGCCCCCTCCGTGAACGAAAGCTGGTCTCAAAGACCTCTCATAATCAATTTTAGAACACAGTCAAGGCCCCTCTATGAACTATATGTACACGATTAAGACCAATGTTAGGTCAAGACCCTCCGTGTATGATAGAACACGGCCAAGGCCTCTCTGCGAACCAGAAGAAGTATGTAATCATGGGTACTTTTCTGGCCAATCTCAATATTGCATATCTCACACACCAAACAAATCTCAATATCACATGTATTACATGCCAAATCACAAATAAGCCATAAATAATATTTGATATTCCACATGTATCATAATAAAAGAGATTTTCATGATAACCATATAACTCGAACACATAATTGCTCATACTTTGACAATATACTTAATTTATAAATATTTTAAAAATATTTATATTTTTCCACTTACAGTACAATGTTCGCAAAATCAACTCGATTGGTAAGCTGTTCTGATGTCAGCATCGTTGCCTGAAATACGATATAATTTTTAAATAAACAATTAATTATTTTAAATAATTTCAATAATTAAATAAACGATACCCAAATTTAATCATTTCACATTTGAGCGATTTCTACAGTCTCTTTAATAACTAAAACTAGTTTTTTTTCATCTTACTCAATTTCATAATTTATTACACTTAACTCCTTCAATAAAATTGAATTTAATCTAACAATTTAACAATTATAAAATCAAACATAATTTGACAATAAGTAACTTTTTACTTACCTTTCAAAATTGAGGAATTCAAGCCTAATAATGTAGGCTACTTATTTTCTAACAATATAGGCAAACTTCCCTTTTTTTTTCTTCCTCTTCTCCCCTTTTTTTTCTTTCTCTTTTTCTCTAGCACTCGGCTTCTTTTCCAGTGTGTAGTGTGTGTTTTTGTGTAACATTGTGTTTGATAAGTTTTGTGAATATATATCCTTTCCACTGCCTTGTAAAGTTTATTTTATTGTTTTTTTTTTAAATATAGCAGGATATGTTTGACTTTTTTTTTAAGGTATTACAAAACTCACCCCCTTAAAAGAATTTCGTCCTCGAAATTCAATAGACTAAGTACGAAAAAGTCGTGGATACTAAGAACACATCTTCTCTTCCCTCTCCCATGTCGCTTCTTCTACAACATGATTCCTCCGTTAGATTTTAACCAAAGAAATAGCCTTACTTCCCGAGACCTATTTCTTTCTATCCAATATCTGAACTGGTTCTTCCTCATATATAAGATTTTCTTTCTCTTTTGACTCCACCGATAATCTTATAGCATAAGTTAAATCTAAAGTCTATTTACTAAGCCTTAGAAATAGACAATACTTTCTTTAATACCAAATAACCGTTGTAACTCCACCATTAAACAATTAGGCCCAAGTTTTAAATAACACTTCAAGGAACAATATATGATATTCTCAACGTTTCATTTTACCACATCGCAGAAAAAATCAATTATTTCCAAATTTAAAGTTCAAGATACGACCTTCCATGTTACTTGAAATCTTCACCTCCCTTTTTCTTTTTACTATGACAATGGTCACATATTAAGATTCAATAGCTTTCTTTTGCAACTTTCATCCCAATAAATAAGATTTCGAAATATGTAAGCATCATATATAATCTCAAAAGAGTTATTTGTAGCGAGTTCTTATATGCCAACTTCAATTTTCACCATTTCAAATAAAAATATACCTTAAACTCCGATGATAGTAAGTATCGATGTTTCTCGCAATGCGAGAACACCACATTTCCTAAATTCAACCCCAATATAAACATCTATAAATCATGTTTTAATCATGTCTTTTCAACAATCTATAGTATCATCCATAATTTATAAGTTTACTTCAAATTACTTTCTAAGCCTTAACATAAATATTATCGTGAATCAATCACTTTCTTTAGATATAAGAGCAAATATTTCCTCAGAATTTCGTAATAGCAAAGCTTTTGACATTTCTATACCCATGTGAATTTTGTTCTTTCTTTCTATGAAGAGAAAATAATAACATTTAATCATGAAAATATATACTCTTATTCCATAAATGGGTCGTTGATCTATCATCAATGCATAATCCTTCTTGTATATCGCATAAAGACCTTTAATTGGGGTAATGTAACCTAAAGATACTGTCCCACAATTGAATAAAATTGCATTCAATGATCACCCTAAACTTCAAATTATTCGACATATCATCCATATACTCCATCGCAAACAGATCTCAATAAACATGGAATACTTTATACCTTAAATCCAAAATACAATCGAAAATCACCCAAAAATTACATCACTAAAAATTTATTAAATTCATCTTAATTTCAAAATTTAACTCAACGTTTCCAAATTGTATGGAATATAACACAATACTCCAACAAATGGTCTAAAAAAAATTTAATTAATTAACTTACTAACCCAAATCTTTCATCACATTATTTTGCTATAGGACAGTCATTACATTCATTTACATGCTAATCACCATATCATGTTGTAATCATGTAACATCATCACATACTTATGGTGATACCATATGTCTTCCAACTTTTAGTTATATCAATTTTTCCTTAAGATCACAAAATAATAACCTTCATATTTATCATGTGAACCTTTCATACATCAATATATCATCAAGATTTCATACGTTAAATTTCCAAACTCAATAAATTCAAATTTTACCATTCTCTAAATTTTTTTTTCCACATAAACATACATAAATGCATATATCCATTTTATTCTAGTTTTAAAGCATCAAATCACCCCATAATAGGTAATCATTATGAAATTCATCCCTATTATTCTCACGTTCCTAGTAATCAAATCACTCATAAATAATCGAAATAATTGAAATTACCGTTAATTTTCTCGATGCCTAAAATACACAATAACACATTGTCATCTATCAATCAACAAATCATCATTTCGTCTTCCACAATTTCTTATCATATAGCATAAATTTACACCATTATGATTTCTGTTGTCATCCATTATAAGTTGCCACAAGTCACCACAAAATTTTGATAACACTAATGACCATTTGGCTCCAAAATAATTAAAATTCCACGCTGATTGTAAAATCTATAATTTCAAATGCCCAGGAAAATCAGCAAAATTTGTTCAAAACTTGCTAGGTTACATACACACATAGTTCCAACCCACCAACTAATAACATTTCCAACCATAATATCATTACAACTACCATACTTACATAATAGTCTTTCTTGAATCTGTTAAAAATATCTTTCTATCATTTTTGGTTCTATTCATTTGATCTAGAGAGCCTGTGATTTTTGTCACCACGACATGTGATCATATCCACTGAACATGTATGAACCATAAAATTTTAGAAACCTGGCTTTGATACCACTTTGACACGACCCGTCCCGAATCACTCTAGTGGACTCGAAACATGACGTGTGCCAATGATAGATGCTGACTAGAAGTCAAATCTATCACCAAAGCTGACTATGAGTTATTTCAAAAAATGCAACAAAATCAAATGCTTATGTAAAATATAATGCGATAGGCCCAAAATATTTACTTCGTGCTTCATCAATATGAATTATAACACTCAACATGTCGTATGGCTCTTATTTCGAAATCATTAGACTCTTCCAGCTAAAAAAAATCAATTTTCACCTGTAGGAAAAATCGTGGAAAAATATATGAGTTGATAACCCAGTGAGTGGAGCAATTCGAAAATAAAATTATACTTTTTCAATTTTACATTTCTATCGAAAATGGAGTTCATATCATTTAATAATTCACAAGATAACAACATGTAATTATAACCAAAAGTGAAATATTCATATAAGGTCGTAAAATATCATCTTACAATCATGATATAAACATCAGTTGATAACCATGCTATAATCTCATCACATCAAACGTGCTAGAAAATTCACCAAAAATGTACCCTCTGACTCAAATCTGTAATCCGCCCCTCGAGCTAAGAACTGTCGCCACGAGCCTTTGACTCCCTCCGTGAACGAAAGTCGGTCTCAAAGACCTTTCATAATCAATTCTAGAACAGGGGCCTTATGATTTTGAGATGATATTTTGCGACCTTATGTAAATATGTCACTTTTGGTTATAATTACATGATGTTATTTTGTGAATTATTAAATGATATGAATTCGATTTTCGAGAAAAATGTGAAATTGAAAGAGTATAATTATTTTCGAATTGCTCCACTCACTGAGTTATCAACTCATATATTTTTCCACGATTTTTCCTACAAATGGAAATTGATCATTCTTAGCTGAAAGTGCCTAATGATTTCGAAATGAGAGTCATACGACATGTTAAAATTATTTAAAATAATTAAATAAGTGATACTCAAACTTAATCATTTCACGTTTGAGCGATTTCTACAATCTCTTTAATAACTAAAACTAATTTTTCTTTCATCTTAATCAATTTCATTGTTTATTACACTTAACCCCTTCAATAAAATTGAATTTAATCTAACAATCTAACAACTATAAAATCAAACATAACTTTGTAATAAATAACTTTTTACTTACCTTTTAAAATTGAGGAATTCAAACCTAATAATGTAGACCACTTATTTTCTAACAATATAGGCAAACTTCCCTATTTTTTTCTTCCTCTTCTCTTTTTTTTTTTTTTTTTTTTTTTTTTTTTTTTCCCTCTCTTCCTCTTCCTCTTCCTCTTCCTCTTTTTCTCTTGCTCTCGGCTTCTTTTCCAGTGTGGTGTGTGTTTTTGTGTAACATTGTGTTTGATAAGTTTTGTGAATATATATCCTTTCCACCGCCTTGTAAAGTTTATTTTATTGGTTTTTTTTTTTTTTTTAATATAGCATGATATGTTTGACCTTTTTTTTTTTTTTAAGGCATTACACCAACCAACTAGGCTTCACCAAAGGATCTTTCTCAAAATTGCGACCTGTGACAGATATAGACTCGCCTTGGCGATGAAAACAGTGGAAGAAAACTGTCTCTATCAACTGATATTAAGACAGGTATTTGATTCTTAATTAAAAATAATAATTAATAGATTCAGTATTCAAGAAAAGAATGATTTTACTTGAGCTTTGGAAATAACTGCAATATTTTAGTACATTATTATACATTTGAATGGAGAATTACTTGGTTTTGATTACAACAAGACCAAGTAGTTTATATTGTGAAAAATTGCTTCCAGGCTTTATCAAATTGAAGTGTAGCGTGTAAGTACTTTCCAGATATAAATAAAATTTTCATAAAATACGTATAAGAAACACACCATTTATTTAAAGGTGCAAAAAACATAAAAATAAAAATGCCCCTCCAAAGGCCACCCTCACCCCTTCTACTTGAAAAACAATGAGAGCTTTTAGGTTGTATCCAAATGTTTTGATTCAATACGAGTCCTTTGCTTTGAGTCTCTACGTTGTATTGGTTGTTCTTCCTTTACCCAGGAATGCCTATTGTAATTGCATATCTACTTTGATACGATTGGCTCCGGAATGCCTGGTGTATTTATATATGATCTTGATCGATATAATTCACATTTACTGATAAAAAAAAACGTCAACGAGAGCTTCTTGAAAAATAAAAAGATTATAAAAGAGTATTTTCGCTCCACACTTAAACAAATTAAAATAGATGTAATAATAAGAGTAGGTGAATAGAAATAAATGTTTATCCCAAACAAAAAATGGTTTAACCTTTATCAATTATAATCATATACAAAAAAAAAATCTGGTCTACCAATCTCCACAGTCCACACAATATCATTCAGCAGCTTCACTGTCGTCCAATTTCCTGAGATAAAAGCAAATGTTCCGATTTCATTTTATGTCCTGATAAATAGACATTTACTATACATGCTAGCTGAGCAATTATATCCCTCAACTCTTCTATAATTAAATAGTACATTATAGTTCGAAAGTCCAAGTTATTGCCTTCATCATATATCTTGATAGTTGATAAAATAGTCATTTATTTCACATGCTATAGTCTTCGACGTATACATAGTGCATTATAATCAGATATGTCAACATGTTTACATTTAGCTATTTACGAATCATATGTACCGAAATCGAACCATGAGCATGTGATAGAATGGACGAGATTGGAATCATCCAATTGCAATTTCAGGAACTGGGAATGGATAGGAGTGTATACAATCACTTTGACAACTAACTGTAAATTTACAAGGCCAAAATCTGAAGCACTAATTTTTCATGACCAGGTTTCTGGTAAAGAATAGCCTGTCAAAAATCATGATGCTATGTCAGTCATAAAATTACGAGAACTGGAACCATCTTAAGTTGCTTAACTGTTCAACTGCTCAAGTGCCTCAAGGGAACCGAATGCACAACAACATGCAAGACCTAAGAAGTTTGAAGAATCATAGACCTTTTCCAGCCATTATTCAGATTCTTCAATCAAATCAAGGACGTCTTCCGCATCATATAAGTCTGATGACACTAAAAACATATGCAATCTCTCCCTAATAGGATTTTCAAAGATTGAGTTTGGTCCAAATTCAGAAACATACATCTCATTTTTTAGCGTGCCAGCGACAGAGTTTTGAGTTGACAGTTCCATCTCAAAAGTTTCAAGTGCTGATTTGGCAAGAAACAGAGCATACATCGTATGAAATCGAGTGTCATCAGAGTATCATTCTTCAATCAACCATTGGAGATATCTACACTAATAAGGTGAAAATCGTTAGTGTAATTTTTCAGTAACTTGTACGATACTGACATGGATGTCCGTGACAAAGAAGAGAAGGAAAGATGAGGACTCATGTGTAAGTAAGCTTATTTAAAGATGCCCCTAGATAAATTAAAATCCACATTTTTGTAATATTTAGTCAAGTATTATTAAGTTTAGTATCAAATTGAAGGAGTTAATTTGCAGATAAAACTAAAAAGAACCAATTTAATTTGCATGAAAGCTTACTAAATAGGTGATGGATGAGTTTCCTAATCACATCGGACCACCAGTGCACATAAATCACAATTTTGTACGAACATTATGAACCAAACAGATGAAATCAAAAACCAGAGAGAAAGAGAGTGATGCACAAGACTACTGTACAAAAGAAAATACAAAGTTGAAGCACAATGCCCTTGGAATATCATAAACTATTTCTGTTTCTTTCCTTCTAGTGTTGCGCTCTAATAGCAACATCCAAAAAAATTTAACAAGTGTTGGGTTCTGATACCCAATAATCCGGACGATGATGCTAAATCGATGTTGGATAAAAATAAATATCGACATCCATGATTGATGACCCGACCCTAAGACTATTTGAACTATTGAAAGTAACCTAATTAATTAGTATTGGTCATGGCCCGATTTCACACTTATTGGATGGCTTATATATGTTGGCCCACTTACCCTTTTTGTATTGGGCATGGCCCCATCACTTAACCTAACCTAACCTATATATGCGAGCCTTCTTGGTCTTCTATTACTAACGTGTGTTTTTGAGAGAAAAGTCCGTGCCTCTTGCTTTGTGCTCTTACTTGGCCAGTTTCTTCTTGTTCTTCTCTAGCATTTGTGGTACTGCCTTTGTGGCTGAAAACACCGTCTCTTTGTGTCCTAAGTGAGTATAAATCTTGAGCAACCAAAGTGTAGAAGAAGTTTAAGGTTATGGGCCATGATTGCTTGGGCGTATTGATAAGGTTGAGATTGGTATCCTGAGCCCGAAATTCCACCAATTGGAGGACGATTATTCAACAATAAGCACATGCCATACTGCCAAAAAAATTACAAGGCTATTCCTTTGAAGAATTTCCACTTTTTTAGATCTATTGCAGCAATAACTTCATCTGCAATTAGAAGCTTATGTTAGAAATCAACCACCAAAACAAAAATTAATCAATCAAGGATGTAAGAGCAAAAAATATACTACAATCGCAAGCATGATTCTTACATAGCTTCAGAAGCTAATGTTCCTGAACATGTGCTCATTATAAGCCTTACCTGGTGATAGTTGATTAATTCTTTCTGATATCAGGACTTGGACAGCAAGCATCAGGTTGATAACTGCAATCTAAGACAATAAAATCGCAAACCCATCAGTAATAAGATATGTCATAAGTCAAGCAAAAAGCTTATAAAATTCAAAATTATTGCAGTACCCATCCAAAATGCTAAAGTACAAGCTCTTCGTCAGAAGACTCCTCACGAATCCTTGGCGCCTCTAATAAAGAGGTAATATGTCAAGAAATAGTGATATCAACATTGTTACAAATACTACAATTTCAAATGACACTACAATCAAGGATGGATCCAAGATTGGATTCAAAACCGGACTAAAAAATTTCAGGCTGGACTACAATGCTAAAAAATAAATAAATTTACATATAAAAAAAATTGTTTTTACAAAAAAATAAATAAATAAATAACCTTAAAAAAACCTCAAAAAAAAATTTGGGCCTATGTGGGGGGACTACAACCCAGCCCTGACTACAATCCAAGATCCACCTCCCTTAAATAAACTTAAATAAAATCCTTGCATTCCAATCAAGCCTAGGAACTTATAGATGCACTAGAAGGGATAGAATCCTCTGGTGCAGGTGGGCTACAATAAAACGTGTTCATGAAAGGAATCATGAAAGGAAAGTCTGCAAGGCACAATGCTCCATTAAAGATTGAAGCAAGTATTGAAATTTCAAACAAGATATTTGACAAAGTGATTAAGACATACAATTTTAATCAGAACTTCGACGAAGCCTGTGCCTATAAGAAGATACACAAAATTTTAATTTTTATGGTACTTTTTATGAATAATATTATATTCATTGGAAATGATGTGAGAGCGTTATCTTCTAGGAAAGCATGGTTGGTCCAATAGTTTCATATGAAGAACTTAAGTGAAGCTACAATGTTCTAGATATTCGAATCTTGAGAGATCAAAAGAACAAGCTAATAGCTTTGTCCCAAGCTTCGTTGTATTGAAAAGATATTTATCGGATTTGCCATGTAAGATTGTAAAAAGAGTACTTTGCCATTCAGATATGGAGTCCAACTTCCTAATGATCATTCACCTAAAACTCCTAAGAGATAGACTACATGAGTAAAATACTTTATGCATAGGCAATGAGCAGTTTCATCTATGCTATGATGTGCAATAAACATGAAATTTCTTATTTTATTGGTATGGTGAGTCAATTTCAATCTAAGCAACATTGGGTTGATGTAAAGCATAACCTTATGTACCTTTGGAGAACAAGGAAAATTATGCTGGTTTGCTCTTCATCGAATCTTATTCCAGTAGATTATACAGATTCAAACATCTAGATTTATAAAGACTCTTGGAAATCTACATCAGGATCATTGTTTATGTTGGTGGTGGGGCCACTAATTGGAGAGAAGTATTATGCAATAAAGTATTACTAATTCTACTATGGAGGCCGAATATGTGCATATTGTGAAGTTGCTAAAAAGAAAATATGGCTCAAGAAATTCTTGACGAACATTAAAGTGGTGCACGCATCTATAGAGCCCTTGACATTGTGTTATGATAACAGTAAGGTAGTGATACATGCTAAATAACCAATGAGTCATCAAAAGGGTAAAAACATTTAAAGAAAATATCATCTCTTGAAAGAGATTATTGGTAAATGAGATGTGGTTATCAGTAAGATTACTATTAGGGATGACTTTATGGATCCGTTTACCAAAAGCCTTCTGACCAAGGTTTTTGAGGGACATCTACAAGGCATAGGATTGCAAGATATGACACATATACTTTAGGACAAACATGAAATTTTTTGCGTTGTGTTTTGATATAGTATAGTATTACTAATGTAAAATAATTTTGATAATAAAGGAATTGTGATATTTTATTTATTTTGTGTTATTGAATTATTTAATGAGCATACGAATTATCTCTTGCTCAATTTGGTTTGTTCATTTTGTCCACCCCTGCATTTACCTTTAATGGAAAACATAAAGACCCTAATAATTATATTAAGTTATCTAGGATCGACTAAACATCAAGTTCAAGAGCTATATGTACAATTATACCAAATTCAGGTGTAATTTGATTTGGACTATGACAATGCTTTTGTGCCTATATATAGGCTCATAAAGGGTCAAATTACATCTTGAAAAGTTGTTAATATCAAGGAAAATGTGTAATGAAGATCAGTTTTTCACTAAAGGCATAGCTGCCCTACATATCTTCTTGAAATGCAACGATTTTCGACAACTATTTGACTCACCAAATTGACTCGGATCAAAAAGTAATTTATAAAGCTAAAAACTCATTATGGTTCATCACACAATAATTTCATGAAATAATTGGATCATAATCATTAGGCATTCAACTTGTCGTTCAATTATATGGAAAATTTTGTTCTCGTGTATGCGCAATGCAGTACGCGGAAAAATCTATAACTAATTCTATAGACCTACGATCGACGTGGTTTCATGTGTTATAGACAAAGAACTCATAGGGCTCTCAAACACAAGTAGTCTCATCAAAAAATTCCAAGAATTCATTACTTGGTCACATTTTGATATCCCCTGTTTGTCTGCTATTATTTCAAAACTTATTTTTTCTCAAACTCATTTTCAACCACATAATTTCATAATAAAATATTTTTCACGTAAATTCAAAACTTTTCCTACTTTTTAACCACACATTCTTCAAAAATTTAATATTCTAAAACCCATTTGCCTACTTTAATGGTAGACAAACAGGTGAAAGGAAGCTGGCCATAGTTATTGCCTAACCATTTTACTTCATTTCATTCATTAGAGATAATCATAAACGTTTCAATTCATGCATATAGTCCAACTACGAAGTTCTTTATTGATTATTAACAATCATAATCCAAAACTCTGTAAATCAACCTATTTATTAGGTAAATTTTACCTCAATATGTCATCAATAATTGATAAAACCATGACATTAGAAGCTTGAAATCATTTATTTAATTGAATTGTTTCCTCATCATCACTTTGCAAGCATCATATCGAACTGTTGTCCTTTTCAACCATTTAATCGTAGATATTATAAATGGTAGGAATTAGCCAAATTTTACTAGGAACTTAAACTTTTTGTACCCTTAATGTCCCAATCATTAATTTAAATATATATACATGAAATCATACCGTCAATCTTAACACATAGATGGATTACCCGTGAAATCCATGATTTCGAAGAATCACATTACTTATAGATACTGATTCCCATTTTTCAGGGGAAATAAATTTTATAATAGTGATTTTTTTTAGAATGTGCGATTAAAAAGTGGAAAAAATTTTGAATTAACATACAAAATATTTTATTGAGAGAATATGTGGCTGAAAATGAATTTGGGAAAAAAATGAGTTTTTAAATAATAAAGCTCAAACCATGTCTTCATTTCTTTACTTTTATTTATGGAAACATAAAACACTCATCAAACAAAGAGTAAAACTCACTGCACAATTTCTACATTAAAACTTGATTTGATAAAAATGAAATATACATTTTTCATGAACACAAAAATTTGAATATGCTTTACCAATATGAAAAATACTGCAGTGACCCTTGAGAAAATTAAGATAAAAACGAAGAATTTTTGTTGTAACTTCCTTCTCAATTTATTCACATTAAGAGGGATTTTATCATTGATAAGCCGGATAAGGATGGGCATTTTTTTTTTCAAAACTGATGGAATCGGACCAAAATTGGTCAGCTCGACTTGATTCCTGTATTGAATGGATTGATTTTGGACCATGCATCAAGAATCGATCAATTTCAATTTGATTTTTGGTGTGCCTTAAGATTCAATATTGTATTCAGTTATACCTAATTTTTCTTTTTGCTGGTGTATTGCACAAATATGCATCATATATTTGAACATTAAACACTAAAATTATCTCACGTCAAAATTTTGCTTTCCGAACTGAATCGAAACATGGGACTCTTTTTAAATCAAATACTCAAAAAGATAGTTGAATTAAGAACTGACGAGTTTGGTCCAATTCTTGGCTCTAGACCAAGAACCAAGGAACCGAATAAAAATTGAGTCTTCCTAATTTTTGATCAATTTCAATTTGATTTTTGGTGTGCCTTAAGATTCAATATTGTATTCAGTTATACCTAATTTTTCTTTTTGCTGGTGTATTGCACAAATATGCATCATATATTTGAACATTAAACACTAAAATTATCTCACGTCAAAATTTTGCTTTCCGAACTGAATCGAAACATGGGACTCTTTTTAAATCAAATACTCAAAAAGATAGTTGAATTAAGAACTGACGAGTTTGGTCCAATTCTTGGCTCTAGACCAAGAACCAAGGAACCGAATAAAAATTGAGTCTTCCTAATTTTTTATCTAAAACAAGTCAATTTATTTTTTTAAAATAAATTTGATAATTAATTAATTTAGCCCAAACTCAAACTATGATTTTTCGATTTCTAATTTTCAACCCAAACCCAACTTAATCAAATTTACCTAAGTTTTATCCAAATCTCTTATTCAACCGTAGTACCGTTTCTGTCGTTATAGAGAAATCGAATTGAAAGTTCAATTGTGCCTCCCTTATTGTAAGCTCGTTATCTTCCATTTTTCTGTGATTTTAACATTCAAATTTATGAAAAACTAAACAAAGAGAGGTACAAAAATCAATTGGTTCGGTTCGATTCGATTCAATTCAGTTCTATAATTAAGTATGGAGCCAATGGTTCTATTTCTAAAACTTTAACAACATAATTCTTTGGGTTTAATTTGTTTTAAAATTGGGAAAATCAAGCAACCATGTATTTTAAGTTCTATTACCATAATACGATTAATCATGTTATTAAGATTTATTTTCAAAAATAGGTTCTAATTAGGTTTTTAAAAATATAAAATATATATCTAATATTTAGAAAACTAAATTACCAAAAAATTAGTAACTAATCCCTAAATTATCACATTTTTTCTCTGTACTTTATCTATCTATGCACTTTTTTCTCTTTCTATCACCGCACTATCGCGTCTCTTTTGTACTTTTTCTCTCCACTCTATCTCTTCTTATTCACTTTCCCTCTCTACTCGTCTATCTCTCTCTATCACCACACAACAATCATTTCTCTAATGATGATACAATTTTGTGTTGGTGTGCAATGCTGGTACAATGTGGTGACGGTGGTACAGTGAATTTGTGCTGGGGTACAAATGGTGGTGTGATGGGCAGTGCAATCTGCAAAAGTGGTGAATTTAGCACCTAGCGAGCTCCCGCAACCGCGCTTTCTGGATCCGCCGATCACCATTTTTTTTTTTTTTGGATGACAATCAATGGTTTATGTTATATTAATGATAATTCACTTTCATCTCCAACATTTCTTCTGGCTGGCCGGCTGACTAGACCCTACACATACGTCTTTAAGGTCCTGGGTTCGAATTCTTTTCCAGCCAACTCAATGTACAAATATTTTCAGTTATACTATTTTTACCAAAATTAATGTAACAAAGAATGGTGCCAATAAGATTCAAACCTGTAAAGTTTAGTTCACCTTGTTGACACTGTGACCACTAAGGCAACTATTAATCTATTGCACTAATTTAACAAAAAAATATATGTTAGATTTTAGCGATTTTAATGCAATTATAAAGATTGAAACTTGTGCTCTTCCTTTGAACTATAAAAAACTTAGCAAAAATATTATTTGGTGAGTACATTTTACCTGTTACAACAGAATTATATATATTCAATTTCAACAAAATAAATTATTGTATTTAAATTTTAGACCTTGTTTGATTCCCATTTATTTCAAAATACATTTCTCTCTCTCTTATTTTAATCATACATTTTTCAATAAAATAATATTACACACAATTCAAAACTTATACTTATTGTTAACCACGCATTCTACATTAAATCACTATTACAAAAAGTATTTTTTTTTTTTTTGTAAAAAAAGGACTTCAAATGAGCTATTAATATTTTATTACTATCGACGGCCGCCCATGCTGACTCAAGATCATAGATTCGCCACTGTCTGCATGGAGTGTGTGGTAGTGGTGTTAGTGTTAAGAAAATAATATAACAATGGAGAATAAGGAGGAAGAAGAAGATGAATATAAAATCCTGCAAAGGCTTGAACACAAAGATTGTATCATTGTCTTCAAACGATATTTACCTCCTCCTGATTAGCTTTTAAAGATTGAAAATGGCAAATAGTTTGCAAGATTAATCAAACCCAAAAATGAACACCAAAAGCAAAAAAGTGATCTTTTAAATGAGCAAGTGAAAATCAAGGAATTTGATTATGTAGGGGGTCAAAATTTTCTACAAGAACTTGGATGAACAAGGAATAATTGTCTCATATAGTTTCATTGTGTTTTTCCTTGAATTTTGATCACCTATTTATAGGCCTTGATCAGTTCACACGAAATGGTGCCAAAAAAGAGATGAAAGGCCACCAAATTCAAACCGAAAACGGTAAAAAACGGCCACAACAGTTATATAGTTTATACTATGTGACCACATACGCTATAACTATGCGGTCTTATAGCATTTTTAGGTCTCAAAATTTCTGCATATTCACATGCGACGGCATAGATTGGCCTATGAGGTCGCATAGATTGGCCAATTTCCTTGGCACAATTTCCCTTTTTCATTTCTTCTCCAATTCAATTCATCCATTCTCTAGATTTTCAATA
The DNA here is from genome assembly GCF_002742605.1 of Olea europaea var. sylvestris. Classification (NCBI taxonomy): domain Eukaryota; kingdom Viridiplantae; phylum Streptophyta; class Magnoliopsida; order Lamiales; family Oleaceae; genus Olea; species Olea europaea. The sequence continues at coordinate 377,368 of NW_019267788.1, forward strand.
ACAAGATTCTAACAATCCCCCACTTGTTCAAAATCAACATTTAATCTCATAATCAAACATCAACACTCATGCATAAGTATTAGATGTTTTTTATTTGAATTTAACCATAGAGTAAATCTCATAAGGTATTATCGGAATTCCAAGTAGCTAGAACACTTTAAACTAGTTATTCCTTATGCCAATACCAATGAAATCACACACACAAGTATTAAAATTTTCACAAGTTCCTCTAACTCAATTAGTGCTAATATGGCCTTGCACTTATCATTTTTCATTGAACTTTTAAAGAGGGAAAGCTCCAACTCTCTAATGAGACGGCACCATTTCAAAGTTTACACAGGTGAAGTTCTTCTAGTAACTTTGTTACTTTTAAAGATACTTGAACCCTGTATTAAACTTCATTAAAAGTTTTATTATAACTCATCCCTCCAACAATAACAACCAACACTATTTGCCAAAGATAGGATTTAATAATTTAATAATGTTGAAATTTATCCACTGATCGAATGATTTGTTATTATTCCTTGAACTTAAATATACTTGTTTAGTATACTTATGGTAGAGCTGTTGTCGTTGGTGGATCTATTTAAGGAGTTCAACCCATCTTACTTGATGTTGATCTCACTAATTCTCTCGTAAGAGGTTTAGTAAATGGATCGGCTAAGTTCTCATTAGACTTAATATGTGTAAGAGAAATTATTTCATGCTTGATTAATTTCCTTACATACTCATAGCTTAGACTCATATGTCTAGACTTTCTATTATACACTTCGTTGTATGCTCGAGCTAGAGTAGCTTGACTATCACGCAAGATAGGTATTGAAGAAATATCTTTTATATCTAAAGGTATTTTATATAACAGATCTCTTAGCCACTCAACTTCTTTTCCAATTTCGACCAATGCGACAAACTGTGACTCCATTATTGAATGAATAATGCATGTTTATTTCTTAGACTTCTAAGAGACTGTAGTACCTCCAAGAGTGAATACCCAACTTGAAGTGGACTTATTTTCTCCCACACTTGGTTACCAAGTTGAGTCAGTATATCCGTCCAAGATTCTAGGAAACTTTGTATATTGTAGCTCTAGGTTTTTGGTTTTCTTTAGGTGGCCAAGAACCCTACCGATGGTCTTCCAATGTTCGAAACTTGGGTTACTAATAAACCTACTTAGTTTACTTACAGCAAATGCTACATCAGGTCTTATACATTGTACCGCGTACATAAGATATCCAATTGCACTTGTATATTCTATTTGAGCTATTGCTCTACCATCATTTTTTATCAGATTGATACTTGGATCCAATGGGGTATTAGCCTCCTTGACATTTAAGTGATTGAACTTATTTATCACATTTTCTATATAAATGTGATTGGTTAATGTAAAAACTCACTATCATTTTTAACTTTGATACAAAGAATAGTATCCACTTGTCAGAGATCTTTCATTTTGAATATGGAAGACAGAAACCTCTTCGTTTCTTTGATCTTATCTATATTGTTACTGATGATCAACATATAAACATATTAATGTAATTATACTATCATTTACTTTAGTATAAAGACATTTGTCTACTGATTTATGATTAAAACCTTTTAACATTATTTTAGAGTCAAACTTCTCATGCTTCTTTTAAGGGCTTGTTTTAATCCATATAAAGATTTAATTAGTTTGCAAACTTTATATTCATTTTCTGATAGAACAAACCCTTCTGGTTGCACATAGGTTCAAATCCTTCCAATTACATTGGTTTTGGTATAAATGTTGAACTAAAATAATTGCACAAAAATTTCATTCATAAATATTCAATCCCCAAGTTTTCAGACGTATATATATGCACACGCAGTCATCAGAGCTCATTGAGTGCTAGATCCTCGAGTGTGTGTAAGTACGTGTATTTTATGAAAAGGTAACATAAGATCCTTGAACTTTAGTGCCCAAAGTAAGGTAGACGTTTTGATCAAAATTGAACCTTCTAAATTGGAACTAAATCAAAATATGAGGTTTCATTCCTATTACAAAAAATAAATAAACTAGGAACTAAAACAAGAATCAATCGAGTCCAAGTTGATTCTTGGTTCTTAAATCAAAATCATGGATAGCCAATTCTGGAACCAAATTTATCCATTTTATAAGTTTTTTTTAGCTTATTAATTCGAAGTGGAAATTGCATGGAGATACACTTTTAATATTCAGCTTCATAAATAAGATTTTAAATTTCATCTTTAAAATTTCATATTATAATTAATTATTTAATATTTGTTATGAATAAATACCATAATAAAAATCAATCAAAATTAAAAACAACATTCTCTCTCTCTCTCTCTCTCTCTCTCTCTCTCTCTCTCTCTCTCTCTCATGCACCATCATCGTAAGAAGCTGTTCTACCAACGCATAAGGTGGCATGTATCGTTGCCGCTGCCCTTGCTTTTATTGGAATCAACAACGAAAAAATGAGAATCAAATTTTCAAAACATCGATTGAGGGCTATTTTGTTGATGTTTGTCAATGGTTGAGGTCATCTAGGTGTGGATTAGCCACTTGTGGTGCGCAATCTTAGGCATCGCCATGGAGGTCGAATTTCGCACAAATTATGTTCAGTTCTTGGTGGTTGAGTTTGGTAAATTAACCACCTGTAGTGGTACACGATCATGGGCATCATCGTGGAGACTGGATTTTGCGCAAATTCCATCCTATCCTTGGTGGCTAATTTTGGTCTAAATCTCTTGCAGTTTGTATCATTTTTTACTTTGGTGGTTCGCTTGGTTGTTTTGTTGTGTTTGGTCATTAGTGATGCTTTGGTCACTAGTGGTTTGCTTGTTTGCAATTTTACAAATGGTGGTTGTGGTGGTTGTTGGTGATTTTTTTATTCGAATGCTGTGGTGGTATTGATGGTGATGATGGTGGTGGTGTAGGTGGTGGTGATGGTGCTGGAATTAGTTGAGTTGGAGTTGTATAAAGAGGGTTTATGACCAAGTCAGAGGTTCATTGTGCATAAATCACTAATAAGTTTTCACAGGTCACAGATCAAAGAGAGTTGGGTTAGGTTGTGTGGATTGGATTGTGGTTGTATAAAGAGGGTTTTGACCAATTATTTAGGTCAATGGTGTCGATAGTGGTGATAGGTCACATCTAAAAATTAACTGGTCATCGGTTATTTGCTACATGTCTTTGTACACTGATAGCGGGTCACATATTCAAGTTCATGGGTCACATTTTATAAATTACAAGTCACAGGTAATATTTCACTGGTCACATGTCATATTGCATAAGTAATATCAATGTTCATAAGTCACAGATCAAAAAATATTAGTCATAGGTCATTGGATCAATATCACATGTAACAATCACAAGTCATAGGTCAAATTGCATAGGTTACAGGTCACAAATTCAAGAGAATTAGTCAAATGTCATTGATTTCTCCAACCTCAGTTCATCGAACTAGTCATAAATTCAATTAATGAAATTTCGACGGTGATTGAAGTAATTTGTTTCAATGAGTACATTGTATATTATATAAGGGGCTGTTCTTCAACTTTCAATTTTAAGAAAGAGAATTAAATTACACTAGGTCTGCTCAGTCACCACAAAAAAGATGATCAATTGTTGACGAGCTCAGTCGATGTTCTTCAATGGCCGCTATGTTTCTTTCTCTCTTTCTACTATCTAAGCAGATGATGCTCATTCACCACTAAGTAGCAATCAGTTTACATCTAAGGAAGACATTTAGTCACCTCCTTCGATGAAGTTATTTGAATACAGGTGATTGTGAAAGTCGATACCGACGAAAATAAGAAAAGTTGACGATGGGAGGATGACGATGATGGTGGCCCAGAGTCTCTGTGAGCTAATCGTGCTTTTTAGAACAGTAGTGTTGATGTTTCGTAACTCTTAAAAATTAAGATATCTATGGAAAGTTGTACTAAATTGTGGCAAATTTTGAGAGTGAAAAATGACTTTAATTAGAGGGAGGCACGGGTCGGTTCGGTTCGGTTCTAAAGAAAACCGAACTGAACCAAAATTTTTGGGTATTTAGTAAATGGAACCGTCGGGTCCAAATATAATTATGGAACAATTTGGGTTTGGTTCTGTACTATAATTAAATTTTTTAACATTTATAACAACATTACATAAATACAACTAATGACATATTCAATGGTTTTGAAATGTCAGAGACTAGTAGACTACATTGTTCAAATGATCGCTACGGTCAAAATTTCGGTTGGCGGAGGTCACAGTGTCGGTCGACGATTGTATAAGTTTTGAAATGTCAGTGAGGCTGCGAGAGCCGAGACGGCGTTATGCACTTTAGTGTAGGTGTTTAGGGTTATTTAGTAGGTTGGATCTTGTTGGGCTAAGAAATGAGACAATAAAATGGGTAATTGGCCTAAAAATTTGGATTTAGAAATTGTTAATTTGTTTAGAAAAAATTAAAATTAAAATAAATATAAAAAAAATTAGAAAGATTCGGTTCTTATTCGGTTCTTGGTCTAGAACCGAACCGTACCCGTCGGTTCTCAATTCAGATACCCGTTCGGGTATTTAATTTGATAAGAACCGTCAAGTTCGTTTCAGTCGGTTCGGTTCGGGAGATTTGCCCAACCCTAACTTTAATTACATCTTGGCATTTGCATGTGAATTTGATCGTGGGTTGTTGAATGTATAGTTCTTTGACAGAATAATATACATGACATTGGCAATGGCGTGAAGTATATTTTCTAGAACGCTATGATGATAAGTTGGCTCGACAATTTGAACATAAAAATAAAACAATGTGCATTTTTTGTCGGGTTTTTGTCATTTATTTATTTTTACATTTTTTAAATTTCTTTTTTTTTTTTTGGTGACTTCTTCGAGTTTGTGTCCGAGTGAATTATGTAGATAGTAAAAAAATACTCGTGTGAAGGGAGCAGTCGAAGCTTCCCTAGAACTCTCAGCTGCATTGACATTGGACCCCTTGATCTCAACTCCCAGAGAAGAAGTAATGACAGTATCAGGAGAATAAGCATTGACTAACTCTTTGCCAATAACTGAAGTAATACACGCTAATGGAACACTTTTTCATTAGTGGACAAAGGTTGCTTAATGGTGTTTGGTGATTTGTTAGTGGCATAAGGCCAACGAAAGCAACAATCACATGTTCATGTCATGTCATGTGAAATTGAGCATTCATGGAGAACTCATTAGTACAAACAATTATTGCCAGTGTGCTTTTCTAAATGAGATCTAACCCAAGTGTCGAATCGTGTTTGTTGAGTCGAACATTATATGTGCACACTCCCCCTTTGCCCATGTCAACTGCCTGACATTCCATTTTCAATGGTAATATTAACGAATCTGACTACACAAATCGATAGAGTCATGCCATTCATTTATAGAATGTGACAATGAGATTGATAATTGCAATAATGTTAGACGTATAGAAGAAAATTCACAGAATCTTTACAGAATTTCGAAAGGACGATGACTGTTGGGAATTTACTTAAACATGCACAGCGAAAATAAAACAATTTCAATTCCCACCAGGATTCATATTTGTATTTAGATAAGAACTATTATGAGAATTATACATTTTCTTGAATTTGCAAACTCCTTTGCGTTATCTTTGTTCCAGCAACTTGAATATGCTTCTCACAGTTGTCCAATTGTCCAGCCTCCAATAAAATCCACACAGAGAATAGACTGCAACTGCTAGGGTTTTTCCTCTTGTGCCAGCAAGAATTATAAAAATTATATGGATCTAAAACCTTAGCCATGTATTTATATAAGCTTAAACAGGCTCGGCCCGGTTCGGTCCAATATTTAATTAATCCATTTAATTAAATTCGGTCCGTGAATTAATTAATCCAATTAATTAATTCGGGGCTATAAATAACCAATCCAATTAATTAATTTATCCAACGATTGTTAAATTAATTAATTTGCAATTTGCAATCTTCCAATTCTCTTTTGTGTGCGACCCATCAGGTTCCCGACCACGATACCTAACAACGTGAAATATTATTTTGATATAATCAAAACTAATAAATTAAACACCCTTTTAATTTATCACAAATTCACATTCGCCGTCACAGATTGACATCTAACAATGTATCAGGGCAACACATGTGACGAAAAATGTCACATTGTATGACAAAACCAAAGCTATTCATTTACCATGAAACTATAATCCCTTCGTTAATGTGATCCGATCAATTACGAGATATGGAAGTGTGTCAAACTCGATTATCGATCATATTTTTCATTCTACTATTAAGTCAATATAAGTCGAAAATTCCTCTTCAACTTATGTGTATACCTTGGCCAAGGATTTTGTTATTGACTTAATTGAACGAAATGCAGATCGCGATCTCTTACTATCTAAGAGTGACGAATCCTCTATTGGTCATTCACAACCTTCATATGGTTCTTGACATACCCGAATGATGTCGTATTAGCGGCCCTTGGTAAAGCAACATCCAATACCGTCAAAGCATGACTGTCCTCATATAAGGCACTATGATGACCTCAAGTCATAAGACCAATTCCACTACTGAACGTTAGAGATTAACCACTGACATTCAGATAGTTATCCATGTGGAATCTCTTAGCGGGTCTCCAATATTTTGTTCTATAACAAAACATCCACGTATTCGTTTAAGTGTCATCACACTTTAACTTGTGAGATCAGCTACTTACTTCACAAGTGAGAAATGCCACACGTGATGGTCTATCTGTAATAACAATATCCGTATCTCGTTATTACTTATAACCACAGATTATTCAAGATCCAATCATACGTAATTTGTATCTCACAATCACAACTCCTTGAAACTAACAAATCACTTAAACTTGGATTTTCGAACTCTATTATTTAATATTATTTATCACAAAATTAATTTAAATAAATAATAAATCTTGCCAAAATTAAATACATTAAATATATTAAAAGTGTTTACAACCTAAATCGATTAGATCTAGGGCATAATACTTAAAATGATGTGTCAGTGAAAGGCAGAGGAGAGACTGTTGACTGGGAGAAATAGGGCTGGACAAAACTCCCGAACCGAACCGAACAGAACCGAACCCGACGGTTCTTCTCGAGTTAAATACCCGAACGGGTATTTGAATCAAGAACCGACGGGTATGGTTCGGTTCTCGGTTCTAGGCCAAGATCCGAAAAACCGAATAAGAACCGAATCTCCGTAATTTTTTTTATTAATTTATTTTAAATAAGTAAAATTATTTTATTTTTTCTAAATAAATTTGTTAACTAGGTAATTTAGTTCAAACCACAAAATATGATTTTCTTATTTCTAATATTCAGTTCAAAATCGACTTAATCAAATTGACCTCAATTTTATCCAAATCTATTATTCTACTGTAGTGTCGTTTCTACCGGAGAAAATCGAATTAAAGCTCTACAACATCTCTCTAATTATTTTTAGCTCGCTATCTTTCTCTTTCTGTGATTTTAATAATCAAATTTATAAAGAGTTCAGCAAAGAGAGACGTGAAACACATAAGATTGAACTACGTTATTTTGTAAGCGCTAATATTAAATATATCATTAATTAAATTAACGTAATTTTGTATAAATTAAAAAATTTAATTATAATACGGAACCGAACCGAATGGAACCGAACCCGAACGGTTCCGTAATTAAATTTGGACCCGACGGTTCCACTTACTAAATACCCGAAAATTTCGGGTTGGTTCGGTTATAACGAGAACCGAACCGAACCGGACCATGTCCAGCTCTAGGGAGAAAAGTATTACAAAAATTCATTCTTAATATTATTTTAAAGTTCTCGTGGCCTAGTATTTCACGTCAATAATGGTGCATGAACCAGTCAACCGTTACGGCACGTCAAAGTATGCTGTTTCAAATTAATATTTCGAGAATTTTAATAACAAATTAACTTTAAAAATTCTTCGATGATTGTATGCTAGTTGAATCCAGGAATCTTTTATATCTTGTCGAAACTCATTTCAAGAATTATATCATAGATATATCGAATGATCTATATGAATATAAAAAATAGTTAAACGTACGTAAAACGTGTGTTAAAATGAGGCGTATAACTCGTCTTTTAAAAAGAATCAATTATTTTATTATTTTATTAATGTTTATTACTTTTCAGCGACAAATTTCTCAATACAATTTCCATCATTTTATTAAGAAATTTTATATGAGGTCTGACATCAAAAAATAATAATAATAATAATAATTGGACATAAAAATTCCTAATAAAATTTTTATTACTTCATATGGGTAATAAATTATTATACTACTCTGTCATCTTAATTATTTTTACATCCGAAAAAAATTGTGTATATATAGATCATTTTTAATAATTAAGCTAACACGTACAGAACATGCTTCCTAATAATTTTTTTATGTAAGTAAGTTTTTAATAATTTTCTAAATGATTGAGAGACGACATTTTACATAAATAAATAAATAAATAAATAAATAAATAAATATATATATATA
>NW_019267788.1:385999-433292 GCF_002742605.1 Olea europaea var. sylvestris
TATATGTAAAATTTCTTAATAAAATGATGTAAATTATATTGAGAAATTTTGTCGAAGAAAAATAATAAACATAAATAAAATAATTGATTTTTTTTAAAAGACGAGTTATACGTCTTTTTTTAATACACACGTTTAACGTAAGTTTAACTATTTTTTTATATTCATTTAGATCATTCAATATGACTATGATATAGTTATCGAAATAAATTTCAAGAATATATAGAAGATTCATGAATTCAACCAGCTTACAATTGTCAAAGAACTTTTAAAGTTAATTTGTTATCGAAATTCTTGAAATATTAGTTTTGAACAGCCTACTTTAAAGCGCCGTAATGATTGGCCGTTTCAAGTACCATTAACGACATGAAATACTAGACCGTGAGTACTTCAAAATAATATTAAAAATGTAATATTTCGACTTCGTTTCGTATCCCGTATGAACTTGAAAATTAAGACAAAAACATTAGTAATTTAATGAATATTTGTAGTACTTTTCTCCAAGCCAACAGTCTCCTCTACCTTCCACCAACACGTCTCCTTCCTTTTGAAATTCTGTAAAGATTCTTACAACCAAAGTGACCGGGATCAGAAAGATAGCTAAACCTGGATATGCAAAGCACATGGAAAAACTCCTAAAACATCTTTTATTAACCTTCAAGATTTCAATAATGAAATCAGTCCTAAAAAGAATCAATTAAAACACACAGCTAATTAGCAAAGGCAGATTGCTAAAACTGGACCAATTTTTCTCACCTTATACAAGAAGGCTATACTTCTACACAAACTACTTCATAAATGGAAAACTAATCTATTATTAGAGAGTTTCATTCATATTCTGGTCAAGCTTCCTGTCCAAAGTCCCTTGGAGCATTATTACTCGCAAGTTGAAAATTTTCAGGCCGCTTTCATTCATATTCTGGTCAAGCTTCCCGACTTGTTGTGTGGCAGAACATGGTCAGGTGGATTCAGAGAAGTCAGATTTTGTGACTTTGAAATCATACTAACCATTGATCGGGTATTATACCCGATTGCTCCAGAGTGGCTTGAACTCCCACCACCTGTCAGCACTCTTGAATGTCCAGTCGAGTCACCCCGAGTTGTGGCCCTCTGCCAAGAATGGGAGCTTAATCCTGACAGGACATATGCTCTCCCTGTGTTCTCGTAAATTTCCATGTTAGCCATCCTCTCTCTAATTTCTGTCAGCTCACATTCGAGCCAACTACAGAGGCCATCACCAGCTTGGGCCGATGCAGAAGATAGAAGTGTTGCTCTCCTGTTTGTCAGCACTGCCTGTGCACCCTCCAGATTTCCCATTTCAGCCATCTGTTGTGCTTCTGCAATGCCCTCTGCAACCCACAGGCGATTTCTCTGCCGATCAACCTCGATGCTCACTATCACATCTATAGGAGACAAAGTCGTAGGTCTGCATATCTCAACAATCTCGCCTTCCACGTGTACCATCTCCTTTAATACAGCATCCCTGTAGGAGCATTTGATTTGCAGAAGTGACGTCCGCCCCACGCCACCCTCACCATCACCCGCAAATGCTGGAATTGACAAGTTTACAAGGAATTCTTTCTCTTCATCTGCATACAAGTCTCCAACAATAATCACACCTTGGCTTCCTGCCTCTGAAATTTCATTTGCATATCTTCCAGAATGAATCGATCCAATTTCAACCCCAGATGATGCAGGCCTAACAGTGAGCCGAAGCTCCTGAGCCACAACACTGAGGAGACCACCAATACACCTAGCAAAAGCATCTTGCACCATGCCTACCGATTCAATAAAGGAAAAGGTTCCACCTGATGCATTAGATATAGCATGCATAGCAGAAGAGTCATGGTCCGAACCAAACCCAAATGTGTGGACAGGGAAGGTAGGGGGATGACCAACATTTTGAGTTTCTCCTGTGGGGAAGATACAAGCAGGCAACAGGTTCAAATATTCTAGAATGTGTGTGGCATCTGAGGAAGTCTGGTTCTGAGGACGGCGATGGTTGTACGTATCATTATAAGTATCTATTCCATCAGATAAGAGAACGATACTTGCTACTGGATTTCTTTCATGCCTTTCTTCAAGAACCCGTGCCCCCTTCTTGAGTCCTTCGACAATATTAGTCCCATCATCTGCAGACAGTGAATTAACAGCCCGTTTAGCATCTTCACGACCAGTGTCAGTCATTCTGCGCAGAGGGAAAATTCTTTGAGCACTTGATGAGAAAGAAACTATGGAAAGCCTGTCAGAAGGTCCCAAGTTTTCAATAACAAAACAAACAGCACGCTGAAGAAGGTCCAACTTTGAGCCAGACATGCTGCCACTAACATCAAGGACTGTGACAAGGTCAATTGGTGCACGATCAATGTAACGAGCATCATCTAAGATTGGTGGCGCTAGGACACCAACAAGAACTGCAAACCCAGAAACGGATTCTGAAACAGCTACAGCAGGAAATTCAGGAAATGCCTTAACAGTTACATTATTTGGATGGGCACTTGAAGGCAGTGATGATAGATCTGCAGAGATGGCAAGCAGAGGCTCATCATCAGAGTACTGAAGGGGCTCAGAGAAGGTTGTTAATGAAGGCTGCAGAACACGAGAGTAGTTGGATGGGTAATCTTCGAGTGGGGCATGATAGGGAGAGACTCGGGCTTGTCCAGCAGCATTACAATAGGGATCACTACTGACATTGGGCAGTTGGAAAGGAATCTCTTTCCATTTAGAACGGCAGATGGGACAAAGGTAATTTCCATGTCTCACACTGTTGGCAATGCACCTAAAGTGGAAAGTGTGGGAGCACTCAGCAGTGAAGATGGCTTGACCCTGCCCAGCTTTAACATTTCCCAAGCAAATAGCACAAGTTTTCTGTAGCCATGATAAAACAATCAGAGGAAATGTCAATTACAGTTAAAAAATTTGAAACTACAATCATAAGTCGTAACTTTGTAAAATATTTAGCTGAGCATTCATATCATATCAGAGTAGTGTAACTATTATGCTGTTATATCAAGATATCGTGTTTTCAAAACTGGTAAACAACAAAATACCAACTGGTTAACAGATCTCTCGACAAAGGAGCAATTTAAATAGTCCAAAACAAACATAAAGATAACAATGAAAACTAGCTACTTTGACTTCACAGGAAAGCAGAACTAAAATCTATAGCGCTCCACAGAGCAAAAGGTTCATAAGGGAATCTGGTGTAGTGGGCACATCAAAAGTAAGCCGAAAGCAACAAGGGACGAAAGATAAACTTTGAAAAAATAATTATAGCAGTTACATTTCATATTTCATAAAGATGAATCTGTCAAAAAATTTAACAAATGAAGAAGAAAAGAAATTGGCTTACAGGTAAAATTTAAAAATATCATCAGCTTGTCAATAACAAATTTCAAATATTGCATTACGTGAGGTACATATTCGCCGACAGGTGACATTGATTCCTAGCCATATCAAAGTGACAAATGGCAATGGAATACTTAACAGATAGCTTAATAAGATTAAAGGTAGAGCACTAAATAGCCTTTAACACAATGCACCACAAAAAAGATTCAGCAGGAATGTGATTAATAAATTGTTGTCTGTAATAATAGTTGATGTTAAATAAAGAAGGAATTTGCCAATTATTTTATTCAAGCTTTTGAGTTTCCCTATCAGTCATAATGCAATGAAGGTGGGTTTGTACTTTGTAATGTATGGTCAAACAACTTGCACAAGTAAACTTTAAACTGAAATTCAACTGATGGTAAAGCTCCTTTTTTTCTTAAATTCATTTTCAACCACACACTAACAAAAAAAATATTCAGCACGTACATCCAAAATTTTTTTGACTTTTTAACCACGTCTTCTCAAAAAAACCACTGTTCCAAAACTCATTTTCATCAGAACTTTTGAATGATTATCAAACAGGGGCAAGAAGATAATCCAAATTAGAAGTGTAAAATTGGGGAAATATAATGACTGCAATACTACAATAAAGTATCAGTGCTGTAGTTCATGCGAAGCAGTAGCACAATGATGCAAAACTGAACTAAAAGAATACACTAAAACACATGAACGTTTTAGTTCATTTTGAATCTCTAGCGTTGGGTTGTTAGAACTTTGTCGTTTGTACGTCTTTAGATTTTTTATTTGCCCAATGTACTTGTACATGATTTTTTATTAATACAATTTACATTAAAAATAATAATAATAATAATAAAATAAAGTAGTAACTTTTACAAAAAGAATAGTAAAAAGACGAAGCTTTTTCTATTACCATAATTCTTTTGGACAAGAGGAACTAACTGTTAAACCTTAGACTTCAGTACTCACTATACAAAGTTAAAGGGTCATACTGTCATTTAACCAACTGTCTTTGTCAGCATAATCTCGATTCCATAATCAAATAGTAATTAATTATTCCATTCATTTGACTAATAGCAAAACTGCAAAAGTAACATTCAAGCTTTCATTAAATGAAATACCATAATAGCCCTTACCGAATAGACCAACACGGCAACTACCATCTTAAATTGAAAGGACAACGGAACAATTAAGAGCAAAGCCAAGGGTATTTGTGCCACATCAACATATATCTATTTCAGTTTCGAAATGAAAGAAACATTCTGCCGGTATAACTAGCTGTCACATTCAGTGACGTCATTTCCCGGGAAAAGGGCGGATAAGAAAAACACGAAATTCAGTTAAATCACCGGAAAATTCAAATCCCTAACCCGATAACAGAACAGAAGACATCAACAAAGAGGAGAAATAAATCTAAAAGGTGAAAAAATAAAAATAAAAAACCTTGGTTGAACGATGGCGGGAACTGAGGCTACGGGAGAGATGCGAGGAGAAGGAGCAGGGCGAGATGACGGAGGATGGAGAGCGAGACACCGTGGATCCCGAATCCACTTGATTGGGGGTGGAAGGAGGCGAATTCCTCGAAGACGGTCCACCAAAACTCTTAAACGACAGCATCTTCTTGAGCTTACTCCACGTCGTCGACATTCTCAGTTTTATTTCTCTGCGCGAAAATCTGTGTGTATATGTTAAAGATCAAACGGGTTTAGGTTTAGGGTTAGGGTTTGAATCGGAGTGACAAAATCGTTACAGTTTATATATGGAGAGGAAAGAGGAGCGGGGCCGGGCCGCCGTGGAGAGGGTGGAGATGGAACAGAAAGAAAATTAAAACAGTTATTTTAATTAAAGTGAAAGCAGGGGATTTCGTATATGATGATCTGTCTCCCCTTTTTCTTTTTCTTTTTTTTTTTTTTTTTTTTTTTTTTTTTTTTTTTGGCCTTTAAGATGCAATTTAAGAAAGTGATTGAGAGCCATTTTTATGTAAAAATGTATTTTAAAATAGTAATTTGATAGAAAATGTGTGATTAAAAAATAAGAAATTTTTTTTGATTTACGTAAGAAAGAGAAAAATACATTTTGAAAAAAATGAATATCAAACGTGGCCTAAATATGGGAATTGATTGGGTAAATATTATATAGTTATATTTGACTTTCATATTTTAAATTTTTTTGCCGTGACTCATTTTTAACTACATATTTTTGGGATTCACAATTTTCAAAAAAATTTCAATCATTCATTTCATTAATTTTTTTTAGAATTTACTAAAAATTTAATTTTTTTAGCTAACTCAAACAAGTGCAAAGTGAAATTGCACCACTAGTACTATTGCTTCGAGCATCTTTAATCGTGTAGTAAAATTAGGATTTTGTTCAATAGTGATTATCAGAATTGATTTTTTAATCGTTAGAGAGAAAAGTGAAGAATTCTACCAAACAGAGGCTAGGTGTAAATTGACATTTTTAAAGTCACTTTTGATCCACTTTTATATCCTGATAGATCTAAATCCAAATTTCGTTGTAATAAAAAAAAATCTAAAAATTGGGTTCGAGTTGGTAACATTTAATCTTTTGTGGATCAAAGAATATATTTTTTTTTTTTTATCAAAAATGCAATTTGTATTTCTTTTACATCTCTCAATTGGACAACTTTCCAACCACTCGGAGATATAAATCACTATTTAAATCTAGTTAGAGCTCCATCGAAAATGCTCTTAAGGATCATTCTTAATATTCAAAAAGAGCAAATTAGTCCTCAATAATTTATTATAGTATACAATCCTTCTTCAATTACAATAATAATCTAAACTTTGTTAAATTGTCAAGTAATGTTTACACGTCCAAGTCTATAGAGATGAATTTTGCTTCTCAGAATGAATCGCACCAAGAATTTGTAAAATCTTCGTATGTATATCAGTAAAGAAGTTTCATTGTAACATTTGTAATATTTCTCGTTATTTACAAGTAAATGTAATAGAATTTATTAATATTTGTGAAAGTTATACTTTCATTTTCACCTTTTGAGAAATACTTAGGTATTAATATATTAGACTCGTGAGGTGAGATGGAAATTTCAATTTGACTCTTCTCTTTCATCAACTAAGTTATCTCATGCTTAATTCAATAGACCTTTGTAGAATCGTAGATTGATTATAATTCAATAACCTACTAGCGTTGAAGTGTGAGGGGTGCTTCTCAACCTCGAAAATCTCTAAAGAAATCTCATCAATTCTTAGATTTGCTAATCAAAAGATATATTCGGTCGAGACCAACTAAACTTTACAATCTTTGGACCTCTAACCGCCTTTCGATAGTTATTACAAACAAATAGGACCAATCTGATCCTTGCCAACTAGGTCAGAAATTGATTGTACAACTACGATCAAAAGATAGAGATTCACAAGATTTCTTTTGCATTTTCTTGAGGACTAACTTGCTGCTAGGACAGGAAGTTAGAGATTTTAACAGTGAATTTTTTTTTTTCCTAATTATAAATACACTGAATTGACTTTTCTAGATGAAATAGAAGGGAAAAAAATGTTAGCGGGAGACTTCATGATTTTCGAAAATATTTTATTTCAAATGTTTCTAATTGGATTTAGAAAATCTGATCCTAATCAATCAATATTTGTCAACTAAATGATTGGACTTTGAAGTATGAAATCGAAACAGGAATTGCTATACAAATTGTGGCCTGTGACAGGCCCTCTGAAATTTCATATCAGACACCTCAGTACCTGTCACAAGGTCTGTCAAAGACCCCTGTTTGAGTAGCAAATTTCAACCCAAACAAGCATGGCCCCCTCTACCTGTCCATTGGGTCGGTCTGTTGGTCAAAATTTGTCTCCAACCATGTTATATTATCAGAGAAGGTTAGAGGGCAAACTCAACTGGACTGTATCCCAGTCCAGTCCTTAGTCCATATCCAATTCTTTTCCATTTTTCCCCTCTTTTTTTTTTCATTTTTTTTTTTTTTTGTAATTGCTATTTTTGTCAATGATTTTTGCTTTTTTTTAGTATTTGATTGCAGCTAGTTGATTGGTTAACTAATGTGATTTTATTTTAATTGATAGTTGAAAAATTATAAACAAAATTATTTTATTTGTATGATTGTGCAATCAAATTAATAGAAAAATATACTACTACGTGATAAAACATCATAAATAATAATTTGACAACCTATATTTATCAAAGGAGAATAATATTGGCATAGAATGAACGTAAAAGAGGTGACAATGATAGTGACAATTGATCGGTGGGATGCAAAGATAGATATAGAATGCTCTTTTTTCTTTGAATACGTGGGATTGATTTTTAAAAAATCATTGTCTTTTTCAATTTTTTGAATTTATTTGATTTAATTTCTTATAATAATAATAATAATAAATTTGAAATTAGGAATTTTTAAATATTTAACCCTATTTCATTTAATTTTATGATATTATTCTTTTTTTCTTCTCGATGAGAGGCTTCCCAAAAGTACCTTTTAAAGTGCTTCTTTCCCTATAGCTCATGGCCGGCTATTGAAAGAAAAAGTTTGCATTTGTCCCTCTATCCGAGTGGGAATGACTAGTGCATTAAAGCATAAAAGTGGACTTTTAAAAAAAAATGTTGAATACTAAACTTAAGGGTCCTCAACCATCCCACCCCTGGAGCATCTTGAGAGAGGTCAATCGCGGGATGTGTCCCAGTAGGCCAAGGAACAAGAGCAGACGTACACTGATACCCACAAAGAGTCTCAATCCATATTTCAGGAATCGAACCCTCACACTGCGACTGTCAGCAAGGCTGAGTATACCTCACCATTATCCTTTGCACCACTGGGATATGCCTCGGAGGCATAAAAGTGGACTTTTCCTTTACAAGAAAGGGGCCCTCTTTTGAATTGGTTTCCATTCCTATTTGTGGGTTGACTTTGTATTTATCATATTGCTATTTGCTTAATCAATTGCATTTCTACTCCAACTTAATTTTAAAGGCTTCATTTTTTATTGTTTTTTGCTAATATTTGGATTCTTGCTCCACAATTTTACTCCAATAAATATATTTATTAAGTATTTCATTTGTCACCATGTCGCTAATCTTTTATTTATTTGCTGATTACTATTAATAGTAATTTATATTAGTTATAAATTATTGAATTATATTTCCTTGCCAACTTATTTATATATAAATTCACTACATTGAATTTTTAAATTTCGGCCATCTCTAACAAAAATTTTGCATTCGTCCTTGCAAGTAAATAAGACAACCTGAGTGGAATTCTTTCTCCCATGATGGCACTACAGGCCGCTAAACCCCTAAAAACATACCAAAAATTAGAAAATTGTCACCCAAGAAACAAATTGTGTGCATTTATTTCAATAAAACTCTAATTATTATTCAAGAAGTTAATTTATCATACATTGAGAATTTTTTCTGGTATTGTGCATGCATTGCCACCATATTCGCCTCCAATGGTGGCTTACTGCTTCGTTCATAACGATCCTTCATTCGCATTACTTCCAAATTGTTACATTTTGTTTATGGAGAGTGAAAGAGGAGTGGGCTGGGGAGAAGGTGTAGATGAAATATATTGACCTAGAAATTCGATGTTGCCACTTGGGCTATAGATACTATAACGAGTTGACACACTTGGTCAACCCACTGGGGCCCATGGTCCATTTCTGTCGAACCACATGGCATCTTATTCGAGGCCCCCATCCCAGCAAGAGCACCAGCATATTATAAAGCACTTAACGTGGTACAAGTGCTACCACCGAAGCTAATACGCTGAGGAGATTTCGTAGCCGATGCCCTTCTGTATCCGAGGTCCTGAGGCTCTAAACAGCACTACCTCGCAGAGATCCGGTCTGACATAAGGATCCTCCCTAAGGATTGATAGGACACTCATCATAGAGCGCAGGCGCCTTATCTTGTCAACGTAGTGGTAGAGCCGCTGATTAATTAATGTGTAGCAGGCTAGAAAGTCAAATGTGACACCTATAATTGGATGTGTAAACTTACAAGATGAGGCCACATGTACTCCTAACCAAGGGCCACGATCTAAGTTGTAATACGATAAATACTCTCCTTGTATCTCTTACAAAAGTAATGCAAGATTCAATACAATAACAAATACAACATTCTTCACATTCTACTCTCTTGCAACATACATTAATTTATATACGTATCCTACAAAGATCGATAAGTACAATCGTTATACAAATATCTTGCCGAATTCCGAACGTTCTCGTCCCACGCCTTTGAGCTGCTCCCGCCCTTAATCTGTCCATTTGAGACCGTCCACGTGTCTTAGCGTGTTGGACCAGGCTTACGTGTGCACGGGTAGGTCCGGCATTTGTTGGCAACATATTCTGAGGTCAACAGATTGACGCCGTTTGTGGGAAACTATACTGTAACCACGAGCAGCCGTGTGGAAGAAGCTTATCGAAAAGAATATTTAGGCACTTCCCTTGAAAAAGGATTTGTTCTTGCAAAAGAACAAGTGGAAACCCCACAACTTAGCAACAATCTGAGATCGAAACAGAAGAGAATAATTTGAGACGAGGATGTGCCCCCTAGGAGGGTAAGAGAAAATATGGGAATACCCCCACCGGCAGGTGCCCCTGCAGCTCGGCATCGGCCTCACCACCACCACAGAAGAGGTGGCATGAGGATGGTCCCTCAATTGTCGAGGAAAATGGCCACCATGGCTACAAACATGAGGGACATTGCTAGCCAAAACATGGCCATGAGAGAACTCATTGACCAAATGTAGATCCAGGGAGGCTTTCCCATTCCTCCCTATGCACCACAAGAACATTACGACCAAGATGAGGAAGTTCAAATTCAAAGGGCTGTACCGGCAGAATACAGCCAAGGCAGGAGCTCCATGGAAAAGGAAGTAGAAGTTGATGTTTCCTCCAATTATGTTGTTGGCCGAGCCACCAAGGCCCGACATAACCAGAACAACTTTCCACCAGCATATGAGCCAGAACAAAGACCTAGGAGGTTTAACAGCGTCTTTGACAGAAGTAGCCTTGCAGAACCGAGGCACAGGCAACAGCAACAATAAGGCGAGCCTCAGAATAGACCACAGCCCCCACCTCCAATGTCTCATCAGCCGGAGGAAAGGCATGAGAATGCCCCTCGTGCTGCTATGTCTAGAAATAGGCGCCAAAGGAGGGAAGAGGAGGCTAAGACCCAAGCTGGACCCTCTCATCAAATACCCAGGTATGAAGCCGAGGAAAATAATGACTCAGATAAGCAGCAGAGGTCATGTGACTTGGACGACGACGATAAAAATTTGTCATTCTCAAGGGAATTGAGAAATGCCTAGGTTCCGAGCCACTATGTGATGCCCAAGATACCAAAGTACGATGGGAGAGGTGACCCGAAAAAACACATATGCCCTTATAAAACTCATATTAGCCTTAGAGGTCCCACCCCAGCTGTGAAGTGTAGAGATTTTCATTTGACACTTAGTGAAGTGACTGAAATCTAATATAGTCGACTGCCGCCTTGGAGCATAAAGAGTTGGCCAAAATTCAAGACCATTATCCTAAAGAGGTTTGCGGTGAGTAAGGAGGAAGAAGCCCCATCCAACGCCTTCAAGACATGAGGCAGGTACATAGGAAATCCCTGAAAAGCTTTTTATCACATTTTACCAATGAAATGATGTATTGCGTGCAAGTCACCGATCATGAAGCTTTGTCAGCCTTAAGAGGAGGTCAAAATATGAACACCCCATTCTGGAGAGACGTGCAAAACCAAGATCCCACCACCTATGACGCCCTGTTGGAAATGATGAGGCAAGAGATTATTAACGAAGAATTAATTTAGCACTAGAATCGGGCCAGTAGAGGCCTCCCACCTCAACAAAGACAGCGCGCCAGGGGACCGACCTCCTACATGATAGACTACCAGATGAACCCACCTGGTAATGGAAATTCAGGGCAAAAACTTACCACAACTACTTTGAACGCAGTTCCAACTTTGACATATGAAGATGTCAATCCAACAGTTACCGACTCGCAAGCAGGAACTTTACAACAGGCCCTCCGTAGAGGAAGAGGCCGGGGGCGCGGTTTAGAACCTAGGAATAGACCTAATAAGAAGCCCCCGATTATTGTACATACCACCGCTCCTATGGTCATGACACGTCTGAGTGTCGGAAGTATGCATACCGAAACCAACGAGAAAATCCCCAAGACAGGAGGAATGATTCGCGGCAGGTGAACAGACCCCTACTTAGGAACGACCAACGACCTAGGTATGAGGAGGCTGTTCCTTGCCAGCGAGATGTCTTCCCCAGTCGAAGGGAACATGCCTCAAATAGAACTAGGGAAGGAATAGACATCGGAGGAACCGCCATACACGAGAGCAGGCCCATATTCACGAAATAGACACCATATTTGGAGGCCCTACGTGGGAGGGGAGACTTGGAACGCAAAACGAAATTACGCCCAAGAGGCCAAATGCCTCTCACCGACCAGTTATATCGTGGACAGTAGCTCTCGAAGAAACCAAGTATCGCCCATCGTCTTCACCCAAGAGGACTCTGAAAGGGTTCACTACCCCCATTGTGATGCACTTGTGGTAAGGGCCGTTGTGGCCCGAAATGGATTCAAGCGAATGCTAGTAGACAATGGCAACTTCGTTAACATCCTGTTCGGGTCCACCTTTGACAAGATGATCTAGGACCACAAGCTAACGCCCACAACCACTCCTCTATATGGATTTACCGAAGATAGTATCACTCCGAGAGGAAAGATAACATTGGAGGTAGAGATGGGAGAGTCCTCCCAAACAACCATGAACATTATGGAATTCCTTATTGTAGATAGTCGGTCGGTCTACCACGAAGTTTTGGGTAGACCGACCCTGAAGGAGTTGGGAGCCGTCACTTCCATCCACCACTTATGCATGAAACTCCTAACTGAGAACGGGGTGATAACAGTGAGAGGCGACCAAAAAGGATCCAGGGAATGCTACCTGAGCTCCATCAGGAAGGTCGAGCCCCAAGATGTACATGCCATCCTGACAGATGTGAATATGGCTGACGTCCCTAGTGAGGTCCCTCCCGAACGAGAGGATGTTGACATGATCAATGCACCTCCCAAGCAAGAAGAACTCTCCATGATCGATGAGATCGATCCCCGCGTGATTGAGCACGAATCCCAAGCAACCCCGATTGAGGAACAAGAAAGCTTCCCGATCGACCCGCAATCCCACAAAGGTGTTGAAAGTGGGCGTAGGCCTGAGCAACGACATGAAAGAAAAATTAAAAGACTTTCTCTGTAAGAACCTTGACATCTTTGCTTGAAAGGATGATGACATGGTGGGCATAGACCCCAAGGTCAGCTACGACCACCTAAAAATAGATCATAAGGTTGCCCCGCACAGACAGAACTCAACCCAGGAAGATATAAGGCTCTGAAAGAAGAAGTGCAGAAGCTAATCGAGAATGGCTTCATCAAAGAGGCCATCTACCCGAAGTGGATCTCCAACCCGGTGCTAGTCAAGAAGCATAACGATAATTGGAGGGTATGTATTGACTTTACCAATCTCAAAAAGGCATGCCTTAAAGACAGCTTTCCACTTCTGAGAATTGATCAATTGGTAGACTACACCAGCGGGCATGAGCTCCTGAGCTTCATGGATGCCTACTCTGGCTACAACCAAATACTCATGTACTCGTTCGATGAGGAGAACACCTCATTTATTACTGACAGATGCCTTTACTGCTACAACATGATGTCCTTCGGGTTGAAAAACGTCGGATCCACTTACCAAAGGCTTGTCAACAAAATATTTATAGACCTCATCGGCAAGACAATGAAAGTCTACGTTGACGATATGATTGTGAAAAGCCTGAAGGCAGACTACCATGGGACGCACTTGAATAACACTTTTCGAATCCTCAAGAGGTATAGGATGAAGCTCAACCCCCTCAAGTGCGCTTTTGGCGTTGCCTCTGGCAAGTTCATGGAGTACACGGTCAACCAAAGAGGAACCGAAGCCAACCCTGAAAAGATCAATGCCTTACTCGAGATGAGATCACCCTAGAAACCCAAGGAAGTCCAAAGCCTAACGGGATGGGTGGCAGCCCTTAGCCGCTTTGTCTCCAAGGCCATCGATAAATGCCTCCCATTCTCTAAGCCCGACGATATGCTCCAGCTGTACCTGGTCGTTTCCAACGAGGCCATCAGCGCAGTTTTGATTCGAGGGAAAGGAGCCGCCTAACTCCCAGTGTACTATACTAGCAAGGCATTCCTATCTCCAGAAACTCGCTATCCCGACATGGAGAAACTAGCCTTATCCTCGATCACGGCTTTTAGAAAGCTGGGGCCCTACTTCCAGGCACACATCATTCATGTGCTAACCAACTTCCCTTTAAGGCAAGTGATACAGAAGCCAGATGCCTCAAGAAGACTGTTGAAATGAGCAGTAGAGCTAAGTGAATTCGACATTGTCTTTAAAACAAGGGCAGCCATCAAGGTCTAAGCTCTAGCTGATTTTGTAGCAAAGTTCGCCAATGTACCCGAGGTGGAAGAAATTATGCAACCTGTTGAGCCCCCCACGTGGAACTTATTCGTGGACGGTTCGGTTGGAGACACATGTTCGGGAGTTGGAATAGTCCTGATCAGCCCAGAAGATCACAAATTGAACTCAACTGTGAGGTTCGGATTTAAGGCTACCACAACGCTACTAAATATGAGGTGCTCCTCGCAAGCCTCAGATTAGCCAAAGGTATGTAAATTTCAATTGGACTCTTCTCTTTCATCAACTAAGTTATCTCGTGCTTAATTCAATAGACCTTTGTAGAATCGTAGATTGATTATAACTCAATAATGTCTCCTACTAGCCTTGAAGTGAGAGGGGTGCTCCTCAACCTCGAAAATCTCTAAAGACATCTCATCAATTCATAGATTTGCTAATCAAAAGATATATTCGGTCGAGGCCAACTAAACTTTACAATCTTTGGACCTCTAACTGCCTTCCAATAGTTATTACAAACAAATCGGACCAATATGATCCTTGCCAACGAGGTCAAAAATTGATTACAATCAAAAGATAGAGATTCACAAGACTTCTTTTGCATTTTTTGAGGACCAACTTGCTGCTAGGACAGGAAGTTAGAGATTTTAACAGTGAATTTTTTTTTCTATTATAAATACACTGAATTGACTTTTCTATATGAAATAAAAGGGAAAAAATGTTAGCGGAAGACTCCATAATTTTCGAAAATATTTTATTTCAAATGTTTTTAATTGGATTTAGAAAATCTGATCCTAATCAATCAATATCCGTTAACTAAATGATTGGACTTTGAAGTATGAAACCAAAACGAGAACTGCTATACAAATTGCGGCTTGTGATAGGTCCTCTGAAATTTCATATCAGACACCTCAGTACCTGTCACAAGGCCTGTCAAAGACCCCTGTTTGAGTAGCAAATTTCAACCCAAACAAGCATGGCCCCCTCTACCTGTCCATTTGGGTTGGTCCGTTGGTCAAAATTTGTATCCAACCATGTTATATTATCAGAGAAGGGTAGAGGGAAAACTCAATAGGACTGTATCCCAGTCCAGTCCTTAGTCCATATCCAATTCTTTTCCATTTTTTGCCCTCTTTTGTTTTTTTTTGTTTTTTTTTTTTTTTTTTTTTTTTTTTTTTTTTTTTTTTTTTTTTTTTTCCTTTTTTTCCCCTTTTTTTTTTTTTTTTTTTTTTTTTTTTTTTTTTTTTTTTTTTTGTAATTGCTATTTCTGTCAATGATTTTTGCTTTTTTTAGTATTTGATTGCAGCTAGTTGATTGGTTAACTAATGTGATTTTATTTTAATTGATAGTTGAAAAATTATAAACAAAATTATTTTATTTGTATGATTGTGCAATCAAATTAATAGAAAAATATACTACTACGTGACAAAACATCATAAATAATAATTTGACAACCTATATTTATCAAAGGAGAATAATATTGGCATAGAGTGGACATAAAAGAGGTGACAATGATAGTGACAATTGATCGGTGGGATGCAAAGATAGATATAGAATGCTCTTTTTTCTTTGAATACGTGTGATTGATTTTAAAAAAATCATTGTCTTTTTCAATTTTTTGAATTTATTTGATTTAATTTCTTATAATAATAATAATAAATTTGAAACTAGGAATTTTTAAATATTTAACCCTATTTCATTTAATTTTATGATATTATTCTTTTTTTCTTCTCGATGAGAGGCTTCCCAAAAGTACCTTTTAAAGTGCTTCTTTCCCTATAGCTCATGGCCGGCTATTGAAAGAAAAAGTTTGCATTTGTCCCTCTATCCAAGTGGGAATGACTAGTGCATTAAAGCATAAGAGTGGACTTTTAAAAAAAAAGGTTGAATTCTAACCTTAAGGGTCCCCCACCGTCCCACCCCTGAAGCATTGTGAGAGAGGTTAATCGCGAGATGTGCCCTAGTAGGCCAAGAAACAAGAGCAGACGTATGCTGATGCTCACAAAGAGTCTCAATCCATATTTCAGGAATCGAACCCTCACACCGCGTCTGTCAGCAAGGCTGAGTATACCTCACCCTTATCCTTTATACCACTGGAATATGCATCGGGGCAAAAAAGTGGACTTTAAAAAAAAAGGTTGAATCCTAACCTTAAGGGTCCCCCACCGTCCCACCCCTGAAACATCGTTAGAGAGGTTAATTGCGGGATGTGCCCTAGTAGGCCAAAGAACAAGAGCAGACGTACACTGATGCCCACAAAGAGTCTCAACTCATGTTAATCGAACTCTCACAGCACGACTGTCAGCAAGACTGAGTATACCTCAACCTTATCCTTTATACCACTGGAATATGCCTCGGGGCATAAAAGTGGACTTTTCCTTTACAAGAAAGGGGCCTTCTTTTGAATTGGTTTTCCATTCCCATTTGTGGGTTGACTTTGTATTTATCATATTGCTATTTGCTTAATCAATTGCATTTCTACTCAAACTTTTCCCCTGTTTGGCCCCCATTACCTGAAAATGATAATGGGGGGAATAGTATTTTTTAGAAAAATGAGTGGTTGAAAAAGAAGGTAAAGTTTTCGATTTACGTGTAATATTATTTTATAGAAGATTGTATGGTTGAAAATAGGAGAGAGAAAAATGGAATGTAATGTAATGTAATTTAATGTTAATCAAACAAGGGCTTTTAAAGGCTTCATTTTTTATTGTTTTTTGCTAATATTTGGATTCTTGCTCCACAATTTTACTCAATAAATATATTTATTAAGTATTTCATTTGTCACCATGTCGCTAATTTTTTATTTATTTGCTGATTACTATTAATAGTAATTTATATTAGTCATAAATTATTGAATTATATTTCCTTGCCAACTTATTTATATATAAATTCACTACATTGAATTTTTAAATTTCGGCCATCTCTAACAAAAATTTTGCATTCGTCCTTGCAAGTAAATAAGACAACCTGAGTGGAATTCTTTCTCCCATGATGGCACCACAGGCCGCTAAACCCCTAAAAACATACCAAAAATTAGAAAATTGTCACCCAAGAAACAAATTGTGTGCATTTATTTCAATAAAACTCTAATTATTATTCAAGAAGTTAATTTATCATACACTGAGAATTTTTTCCTGGTATTGTGCATGCATTGCCACCATATTCTCCTCCAATGGTGGCTTACTGCTGCGTTCATAACGATCCTTCATTCGCATTACTTCCAAATTGTTACAGTTTGTTTATGGAGAATGAAAGAGGAGTGGGCCGGGGAGAAGGTGTAGATGAAATATATTGACCTAGAAATTCAATGTTGCCACTTGGACTATAGATACTATAGTGTTGAGAAAAATGTAGGAAAATCTGAAAGTTTAATGAACTCCAAGGCACGAAAAAAAATGTTATCTTTTAAGAGATATTTCTCTCCTATCCAACGAAATCACGGCTAGGGTATTATAGAAAATCTCTCTCAGGATAGAATTTATAGAAATTGAGGCAACCGTTTGAATAGATATGTCCCTTGAAATGAAGATCACATCTGTTGGAAGTAACTGTCAAAATGAACAGATGCACCTATTCAAAGACTTTTGAAAATAAAATTCTCTTTCGGGGGTGCTGCCCCCTCGATCCCCGCGACCTAATCGGGTAGGTCGATCCCCGTTGCACAACGACAAACACTAGTCGGGGCAGCAAATCATTCGCAAAACAAAAAAATAAATACATGCAAAATGATGAAAAATATCTAACATATAGCTCATCTTTCATCCACGCGAATGTTACATGTACACTTGGACAATCACATTAGACTGCTCGTGGTTGTTGCTTTCAAAGGGTGTAGCCGTCACGGGCACTTTGACATTTAAGTTAAATCGATTGTAGTAAATATTTGGGTACGGGGGATCAAAGAAATGGTAATGTCTCCAAAGTAGCCAAATATTGGCTCATTTGTTGGCCTGGACAAAGACCATATAGTGACACCAAAGGAATTAGCTCCCTACCTCTTGGCTAGGAGAGGGAAAATGAGCAAGAGAATTCACTTTGCAGGAGCCATATTTGGGAAGTTGTTGGGTTTCACTAGTTGAGAAGAGAATTACTAAGCTACTTAAAGGTGAAGGACAAACGTGCTTTGAAGATAGCAAAGAGAAAGTTGGGCACTCAAAAAAGGGCCAAGAAGAAGAGAGATGAGATGTCGATAGTAATTTGGATGGTGTCAACAGTGGTGGAGTGTGGTGTGGCATAGTCGGGGTGGGGTGGGATGAGATGAAGAGTGATTGTGATTAAATATATGATTGTGATCAATAAATTATTAATTTTTGTGATTATAACATTGTATGATCTGTAACTAGTATGTGATTGCGATCATAAATTGTGTTATTATAACCTTAACATGTTTAATTAAATTATAGGTAGAGGTTACAAAATATGACCACCTGATTTTTAAAAAAAATTTACAAGGTTTTTGTTTTTGAATTTGTACTTCAAAAACTTTATATTTATTTATTTTTCCCTTATTAATAACCACATTGCAAATTTGAAAATGAAACGTGTATATTTCATTTAAAAAATAAGGGAGTTACATGGCCTACTCTTCACATTTCAATTTGATCGGACCATCTAATGAACTTGGGATTAGCCCAAATATAATCTTTATAATCTTCCAACGGGATGTCAACAGGTTCAAAATAATCATAAATTTTATTCTAACTCGAAATAATAAATATCTCTATGAAAATTACTACCTACCTTAAGTAAATTTCGCCACCAGAAACCTTCCGCGGCATCATGGGCAGAGCCACTACTGTGCAATTTAGTGGCAGAAGTAACGTTAGTATTAGAATAAGCAGCATAGTGAAAGTGGTTGTGCCACCATCTTCTTCACCGCTTGTTTGAATTAGAACTAATATGCTTTTAGCTATGCATAATGTTGACTTTGTGTGGATGACGTGTTAATATTTAATTTCAATCATACTAAGATATAAGAATCACAAAATAATAAATTGATAAATCGAATTTATACCTGCGGAAGCCATTGTTGATATGTATAATAGTTACAATAGCGGTCAAGATCTTCCCCTCCTTGCTCCTCACAAAGTAATAGCTATCAATAGGGCAAGTCAATAAAACATACATGGAGAGGAGAGGGGACCTAGTCTTTATATATAGGAAATAATTTGAGCCGTCCCATTACGACTAGAATTCTAATTAGGGTTTATTTCCGGCCCACATACTTTAAATTACCACATCAAATTAATTACAACCCGTAAGGTGTTAAAATGCCCAATTAATCATAACCCGTAAAATTTTGCAATCGAATGTGAAGCCCACATATGGAATTATTAATTATTCCAACATTCTCCCACTTGGACAAACATTTGATTGCCATAACAAAGTTTTAACACCTGGGTTAGAATACATAGGTGGCCACAAAAGTATAGCTCCAATGATAACACCTTACGTAACATGATCCGGTCCAACAAGAATATTAACACCGAACATGGAAGTCATTACACCAATTTAAGAGATATAAGACCACTCCACAGCTACAAATGTCAACATCCTTATCGACATGGATCCCCATCCTCCAACCAATGTGGTAGTATGTGGTATGAACTTAGCACCAAATGTGATCAGAATGTGCTAACTCATATTGGTCCTCATAATGCTTCGAATCAAAATGAAGCCACATGTCTCCAAAAGAGACTCATTTTTATGTCTTTCAAGATATCAATAATATAAAAAGACATAAGTCAAATGCATGCTTAAAATAGTTCATGAATAGGGGAAAATTTATTTTGTTATCAGAAGAGGCTGTACCCGAAAACATATGAGTTGTCTACGTACCCCGTAAAGGGATCAAGCCCAAAACGTAGTTCTTTACATAAATAACTCCCACTAACCAAAAATATCAAATGTTTCCACAATACCCATATTAGTAACATGTGTCTTAAAGACTTTTGGAGCAAGTCCCTTAGTCAAGGGATCTGCAACCATCGCCTCTGTATTGATATGCTCTATTTTCGTCTGCCCTTCTTTGACTCTGTCTCTAACAACCAAATATTTGATGTCAATATGTTTTGATCCACCAGAACTTTTATTATTCTTTGAAAAGAATATTGTTGCACTGTTATCACAGTAGATAGTAATCGGTCTTGAGATGGAATCAACAACTTTCAAGTCAGAGATAAAATTTCTTAACCAAACGGCTTGGACTATAGCCCCATAACATGCCACAAATTCAGCCTGCATAGTAGAAGATGCCACTAAAGTCTGTTTAACACTTTTCCAAGAAATCGCACCACCAGCTAATGTAAAAATGTAACCTGAGGTTGATTTCAAATCATCTTGACATCCAGCAAAATCAGAATCTGAATATCCTACCACCTCAAGATGATTTGTACGCTGGAATGTAAGCATATAACTTTCAGTTTTCTTCAAATATCTCATAACTTTCTTAGCTGCTTTCCAATGTTCTTGTCCTAGATTAGACTGAAATCTGCTAAGGACACTTACTGCGTAGGCTATATCCGGTCTAATGCAAACTTGAGCATACATCAAGCTTCCCACAGCACTTGCATATGGGATCATCTTCATAGACTCCCTTTCCAGCTCATTTCTTAGACATTGAGTTTTATTAAACTTATCTCCTTTTATGATAGGTACATCACCAGGTGCACAATTCTGCATATTAAACCTTTCTAGAACACGTCGTATATAAGTTTTCTGAGAAAGTCCCAATAAACCACGATTTCTATCACGATGTATTTCAATGCCAAGTACATATGAAGCTTCTCCAAGATCTATCATCTCAAAATTAGCAGATAACATTTTCTTTGTCTCATGAAGCAATCCTAAGTTACTGCTAGCAAGTAGAATGTCATCAACATACAATACAATGAAAATAAAATTTCTCCCACTGATTTTAAGATAAATGCATTGATCAATAGTATTTTCGACAAAACCAAGAGATGTCACAACCTCATCAAATTTCAAATACCACTGTCGAGATACTTACTTAAGTCCATATAATGATTTGTTTAATTTACATACCAAGTTCTCTTTTCCTTTCACAACAAAACCTTCAGGCTGTTTCATATAAACCATTTCAGAAAGATCTCCATTCAAAAATGCTGTCTTAACATCCATTTGATGAAGCTCCAAATTATAGTGTGCCACAAGAGCCATGATAATTCGAAAAGAATCTTTCAACGAAACAGGGGAGAAGGTTTCAACATAATCAATGCCCTCTCGCTGAGTGAAGCTTTTTGCAACCAATCTTGCTTTCTTTCGTTCAACATTTCCTTTTGAATCTAATTTACTTTTGAATGTCCACTTGTTATCTACAGCCTTAGCATCTGGAGGAAGTTCAACAAGATCCCAAACTTTATTCCTTTCCATGGAATTCATTTCATCTTCCATGGCAGCTATCCATTTATCTGCCTCAGGACTTGTTAATGCTTGATTATAAGTTACAGGATCAACAATATGCCCAATATTAAAATCGCTCTCCAATAAATATGTAACATAATCACTGGGCAATGCAGATCTTCTTTCCCTTTGTGATCTCCTAACTTGTGGCTCAGGAACCAATTCAATCGTTGTTTGAGGAATTGGAGATTCATCCTGGTTCCTCGGTTCTTCATTAACAACTTCAATTGGTTGGGAATCAACTCTTTCCTGTATGACGGGAACTGGAACAACAACTTGATTAGGTTCATCAAGAATTTCTCTCAACGTGGAACTCCCACTATCTCCAAAATCGATCTCCAGAAATTTAGCAGTAATGGACTCCATAATTCTAGTGCCGCGATTTGGACAGTAAAACTTATATCCCTTTGATCTATCCGGATACCCAATAAAGTAGCCAGGAGTTGATTTAGGGTCTAATTTCTTTTCAAATGGATTATAAATCCTAACCTCAACTGGACATCCCCAAACTTTAAAGTGAGCCATACT
This sequence comes from Olea europaea var. sylvestris, assembly GCF_002742605.1. Classification (NCBI taxonomy): domain Eukaryota; kingdom Viridiplantae; phylum Streptophyta; class Magnoliopsida; order Lamiales; family Oleaceae; genus Olea; species Olea europaea. Next base: position 407,774 of record NW_019267788.1, read on the forward strand.
TGGCTTACGTCCTGTCCATAATTCAAAAGGTGCCTTTGCAACAGCTTTACTTGGAACTCTGTTCAAAATATACATAGCTGTTTTCAAGGCTTCACCCCACAAATATTCAGGCAAATTTGTTCTACTCATTATACTTCTAACCATATCTTTTAGAGTTCGATTACGTCTTTCAGAAACACCATTCTGCTCAGGTGTCTCTGGCATGGTGTATTGGGGTACTATTCCACACTCTTGTAAAAATTTTGCAAAATCACCCATATTCTGACCAGACTCGTCATATTTCCCATAGTACTCACCACCTCGGTCAGATCTTACAACTTTGATACTTTTCCCACATTGTTTCTCTACTTCCAGTTTGAAAATTTTGAATTTCTCAAGTGCATGTGATTTGTCGTTAATCAAATAAACATATCCATATCGTGAGAAATCATCAATGAAAGTTATGAAATATTTATTCCCACATATAGTGGAAAGCAAAGGTCCACTGATATCAGTGTGAATTAAGTCCAAAATTCCATTACTCCTAGTCGAACCCTTCCTCGTAGACTTAGTTAACTTTCCTCTTATACAATCTATACAAGTGTCAAAATCGGAGAAGTTTAAGGAAGGAAGTATCTCATCTTTTACTAATCTTTCCATTTTATCCTTAGAAATATGATCCAATCGCTTGTGCCACAACATAGAGGATGATTCACGAATTAAAGCCCTTTTCTTTGATACATTTGAAACACACGAGACATCACCAAAAGAAGCCAAAGATAATTTATATAAACCATTACATAAAATGTCATTTCCAATCAAATGAGAATCATTAAATAACTTAACCATTCCATTACCAAAATTAAATGTAAAACCACAAGCATCAAGTTTTGGCATAGAAATTAAATTCCGTCTCATCTGCGGTACATAAACTGTATTTTCCAAAACAAGATAAAAATCAGACTCTAAAGTTAACTTCACTACTCCTATGAATTCAACCTTCACTTGAAATCCATTTGCAACGCTCAAGCTTACTTCATTCTCACTTGGCCTCCGTTTGCTTATTAACCCCTGCAAGGAATTCGCAATATGAATACTAGCTCCCGAGTCTAACCACCAAGAATTCAAAGGTACATCTTTCTGCCAGTGACCCTTCTTTTTACAGAACTTGCATTGATCATTTTTCTTTATAACTCCTTTGGGACCACTAAAATTTTTATTCTGTTGACTTCGGTGAGACTTATTATCCTTACGAAACTTAGGTTTATGATTGTGAAAAGGCCCCTTATTCTGTGATGGCTGAAAAGCTAATTGCACAGTTTCAACAATTTCACGGCGCATCCCATACTCTTCTTGGGCACACACTGCTATGAGGTTATTCAAATTCCACTTATCCCGCTGAGCATTGTAAGCAACCTTAAGCTGATTAAACTTGCTAGGAAGGCTATTCAAAACATGATAGAACAGGAAAGGCTCCGCAATGGGAATGTCAAGAGCCTTTAGCTTAGATGATATATTTATCACTTTCATGACATGTTCCCTAACACCACTTGTACCATCATATTTCATGCTCATAAATTTATCCATCAGATCCCCAGTTTCGACTTTATCAGACTCAATAAATTTTTCTCCTATGGCATCCATAAAATTTTTGGCATTTTCATTATCAGGGATGGCACCTAGAATGGAATCAGATAACGATCGCTTAATGATTTTCAAACAGAGTTTGTTAGCCCTTTCCCACTTTTCATGCTCGGCTACATATTCAACGGTACTCTTATCTGAGGGTTTTTCAAGCCTTTTCTCCATTGCAAAATCCAAGCCCAAAAGACGAAATGCTATTTCTACGTCTCGTTTCCATCTCACATAGTTATTCCCAGTCAAAGTTTCAATAGCAGACATTTGATTCGAAAGAGATGAGGCATTATAAACTGTGGAAACATAAAATATCACTCTTAATATCATCCAAACTTAATGCGTGCAATCAAATGGATGATGAAATATCCAATTAATTAATATGGGCTATTAATTAGATAATCCATAATTTAAATCGAAACATACGAATTTTATTACGGTAAGAGCCTAGGTGCATCATCATAAAGTCACCTTTAGGTCGACAATACAACATGCTATAAGGTACTCTTAAAACACATCATGTAGCCAGTTAACAAAATTACATTGGTTTTCGAAATCCTAACACCTTTGGGCAGAAGGAAATTTCTAAACCAAAATAAGCCGTTAACTTTCTCATGCCATTTTTCAAAAATATTACGTATAATAACACCTTTGGGCAAGATATTATATGCAATAAATCAAAAGTTGTTGGGCAAAAATATATGTATTTTTATTGTAGAGAAAATCGAATAAATAATAATGAGTGTGCCACTTTGGCAGTTATCACCCATTTTTATTTCAAAATATTTCTTTCTTAGTGGGAAAATAAGAATCGTCTCAATGCCCATGAAAAAATTTAATCACAGAAGTTATGCAGCAAATCATGATCATTAATTGATGAAAGACAAGAAATACATACGTGATTAATATTAAGAGACGAAATTGGCAATAAAATTTCAAAATTAAATTAAATTTATAAATAATGGCAATACATAACATTTTAATAAAATAATACAAAAGTCGTCAATTAATTTTATTATTTATTCAATATATGATTTTAATCGGGTCAAGTTTAAATAAAATTTTAATTGGACAAATTGAAATTTTAGGGTCAAAAAACTTTTAAAAGTTCAAAATAAAAGCCCTTTTGTACATCACATTTTAACCCCAAAATTTAAAATTAAAACTAGATCCTCCAAAATCTCAAATTACAAGTAGGCCCTCCTTTTAAAATTGCAAATAGACCCTTGAGTGATTATTGCAACGGGGGGCTTGAGACTAGACTAATTACAATAGGAGCCCCGTCTCCAGCCATTCAACCTGTTTTGGTGAAAATCCCATTTTTCCTTTTTTTTTTTTTTTTTTTTTTTTTTTTTAAACATTGGGCAGTTTTGGAAAAGCAATCAAAACTAAAGTAAATTATAAATGATAAATTCAAGCAAACAGAGGAAAGTGGGAATATTGGAATGGCTACTGGGTTTCCTTTTGATAGTAAAACATTGGGCAATTAATATTCAATTGCAAAAAGAAAAACCTGAATTCTTGGCTTCTTCAAGATAACAAAAATTTCAATGAAAAGGAAATTATATAGACATGTAAACACATACAGAGAGAGACCTTGAAGAAGTGAGAAAATTGTGGGTTTCTCTTTCCATTCTTCAGACGCAAGAGGGTGGGAGAGAAAAAGGAAGCACTTACTTTTAGGTTATTTGCTCAATAAAAGGCACATAATTCACGTGATTGGGAAATTTCTAAATTCACTGCGGATGTTTTCAAGAAACAAGAATTATTAAAGAAACAGCAAAAAAAAAAATTAGAGAGTAAAGGCAAAATTTTTGGTGGACAGTGGCGGCAGCATCGTTCAGATGTATACATCATGAAAAAAGACCAGAAAAATACTTAACTCTGCTTACTCGAGAATGAATTCAAACCAGCTAGACACGAAAATATTATGTTATTTTATGAAGGATTCTTATCTTAGTATTAAACTCTGATACCAATTGTTAATATTTAATTTCAATCATACTAAGATATAAGAATCACAAAATAATAAATTGATAAATCGAATTTATACCTGTGGAAGTCATTGTTGATATGTATAATAGTTACAATAGCGGTAAAGATCTTTCCCTCTTTGCTCCTCACAAAGTAATAGCTATCAATGGGGCAAGCCAATAAAATATACATGGAGAGGAGAGGGGACCTAGCCTTTATATATAGGAAATAATTTGAGCCGTCCCATTACGACTAGAATTCTAATTAGGGTTTATTTTCGGCCCACATACTTTAAATTACCACATCAAATTAATTACAACCCGTAAGGTGTTAAAAGGCTCAATTGATCACTTAATAAATTTGGCCCAAACACAATTATCATTATGAGCCATATATCTAACCCGTAAAATTTTGCAATCGAATGTGAAGCCCACATATGGAATTATTAATTATTCCAACATGACGTGGTCAACAAAATTTCCATCAGCTGCCCTCCATGTAAGCACCACTTGCACTTTGGAACAAATCGTTAGTAGGTAAACATTGTTAGACTAAATATTACTAACAGCCTGTTTGGGAGTGATTTTTTTACCCAAAAAATTGATTTTTTGACTGTTGTTTCACTATTTCAGTCGTCATATTTGACTTCTTCTCTCACAGGTGGACCCCACTTTTCTTCTAACGGTCAAAAAATCAATTATCAAAATCACTTCTAAACAGGCTCTAAATAAATATCGAATTAACAAATATCGGATGGACATATACCAGATTTACAACTTACCGAATTGACGCATACCATAAAAAACTTACCGTACATTCAACTTACTGGATGACGCATATTGTATATGCGTTGAACTTAGATACCGATTCGCGCATACCGATTTTGTACATACCATATATACAGTGAACTTAGATGCTGAATTTGTAGTGAACTTAATGAATATTAGCCAAAATATATAGCAGATTAAATTACTATAAAACAAAATAAGTTAATCTAATAGTCAAAATATAGCAAATTAAATTACAATAAAATAGAATGAGTTAATCTAATTAGCCAAAAGTAAGCAATAAAAAATATAAATTTGAACCAAGGCTTATGTGGGCACGATTTTCTTAAAACAGACTCACTCTCTCACCGTAGGTGCTTAAAGTTTAATTTGGATGTTTGTCTCCCAAGATACAACAGAGGAACGGTATGTAATACCAAGCATCTAATCTTTGCGAATACCAATATGATTAAACATGTCGATCCTAACATCTTTTTTCAAGCTATTTTGTGCAGAAACGACACTAGGCAGTGCAATAAGAATATGATGTATACATTGCTAATGATACGTAGGATCTTGTCCCTCGTCCTCATGATCACACATTATTCGCACGAAATGGGTATACAAAATCACACAGAAGGCTAATTGAAGTGTGGATTGCAATAAGGCAAGACTAGTTGCTAAAGGTTTCCAACATATTGCCAATGTTGACTTTATCGAGACCTTCAGTTTGATGGTCAAATTTCCCATGATAAGGGTTGCTTTAGCACTATCTTTTTTTTACTGGCCTATTTTGTGGTACAATGTTTCAAATGCTTTCTTACATGGAAAGCTTGAGGAGGACTTATTCATCGAGTACCACATGGTTTTGTCCATTCATTGTTTTTGAGCATATTTGTCGCCTTAAAAAGATCATCACTTGCCTTAAACGGGCACCTAGAGTGTGGTTCCTTCGCCTGTCAACCAGCCTGGAAGATTTTGGCTTCACAAGTTCTCCCATTGATACCTTATTGTTTATCTTTCATCATGGTAACATACATATTCTTGTGTTGATGTCTGGTGATCTCCTCATCACCAGCTCATATTCTACCTCTCTACAATGACATAGTCGCTCAGCTTAAGAAGAATTTGCTTTGAAAGCTTTCGGTGAGCTTGGCTACTTCTTGGGATTGAAACCTAAAGTGATACTCATGGACTTCATTTGCACCAAAATAAATAGATACTTGTTATCCTTCATCACTTTAGGATGGTTGGCTTGAGTCACACTCGGCTTTTTATGTCTCCATAGGAAAAATGTCAATAGTGAACAATGAGCCTATTGAGGATGCTACTGGCTATATGAATGGTTGTACACTACAATATAGTACTAACTCGAACTGAGATTGCATACTCAGTAAATAAGTTATGTCAACGTCTGCATTCTCCTATTGTTCTTTATTGGAAGTTTAGCAAAAGAATCCTGCACTATCTCAAGGGTACACTAGATCATGGCTTGTATTTCTGCAAAGGTTCCCTAAGTCTTCATGCCTATGAATGCTTCTTAAAGACCTTCATCTGCCTCATCTATCTTCCTTCTTTGGTTTGGTTCGGTTTGACAATCAAAGTGAAATTGCTCTTCCTGCCAATCCAGTTTATCGTGCTTACACTAAACATATTGAAGTAGATTTTCATTTTATTCGAGAAAAGGTTGTAAACAAGAATTGTTGTTCTTACTATATCCCCACTACAGATCACGTCATGATTATTTTCACAAAAAGTCTGAAATCCTCTCGGTTCCAATTCTTGAAAGACAAACTCATGGTTTATGATCTCCCCATTCGTCGAAGAAGGGATGTTAAGCCAGACATATCAAATCCCCCTAATTCTACAAATTACACTAATTGTGCAGTGAAGACACAAATGGCAACATTATTTTCTGTAGGTGTTTGATACTTGTATGCATTCACAGTTTCTATATAATACATGCTATACAATAGAATTGACACATTACCAAACCTTTCTCCAGAAATTCTTTCAAAACCTAACAAATTAATGGATTCAAACTAGATGTCGATAAATGAATGAATGAATCCTAAATGTGTGAAGAGCATTTGCAGGTCTTTTTCAATCAACGTTGGGGAAGTTAATTTAGAAGTTAGGGCATTGCCCGCCTGCCCACCGAAGAAGTCAACAGTGTTGTGGAAGAAATATCAACGTTATGATTATTAAAGAAAAGCATTAGTCCTTGTTTGGTGGGGATTAAAATTAGATTTTTAGTAAATTTTAATAAAAGTTGTTGAATTGTGTTGTTGAAAAGTTGTGGGTCTCATAAACTGTGTGGTTCAAATTAATTGTTTACTTTAATTTAAATTAAAATCTGAATTTTAATTTGTACCAAATAAGGGCCTAGTTAATAGCACCTATCTTACAAAATTTAAAATTTGCCAACATTTGAATTCATTCAGTTTTTATTTGAAAAAAAAAAATAAAATTACTTTTCAAAGTCGCACATTAATTTTGACTATATAGAATTAATAATTACTATTCACTTTTTCATCAATCATTTCTTAAAAAGTAGATTTTTTTAAAATTAAATGATTTTTTTATTTTCATACACACACGCAAAAATCGAATTCAATATCTCTTAATTATCATAATTGATTTCAAATTCACGTAAAGAAGAACTATAACTTTTCAACAATCAACTTAAATTTTCATATTGATCTTATAATTTTTTTTTCTTTTTTTTTTTTTTGACGGGATTTCATAGAGTATAATAAATAGTGTGGTAGGATGAGGTGGCATACCTGTCCACCAATAAAGCTTGTGCATCACTTTTCATTATTCAAAGTAATTGCAATTATTGATTAAAAAATAATATATTCAGTAGCATTAGTGTCGAGCATTAGTTTAGAAGGAAATTGCATGACATTAAATTATAAATTCACTTAAATTCAATATTATATAATTCATTTAATTGAATTTATTTAATTTGACTATCTAGATTAGCCCTTTAGTACTATTTGTGCTCTATCTCTATGTCATTATTCTTGAGAGAGAGAGAGAGAGAGAGAGAGAGAGAGAGAGAGAGAGAGAGAGAGAGAGATGGCCACCTTCTTCTTTGGTATCATCAACAGTTTTTTTGTTTAAAAATAATCTAAATTTGTTGTTTAAAAAAAAAAAAAAAAGGTGGCAAGTGGGACCAACAAATGTGACAATTCTATTGGAAGAATCCTCAAAAGGGGTAAAATGATTGGGACAAGCAGCTTCGTGGGCACGTCGTTGACTTGTGCATTGTCGGCACCTTGTGGAAGGCCTAAATGATACTATCTATGGACTTGATTATAATTGGAACTTAATGGGAAAGTATTATCCAGGAACTAATTAACAATTGAAACTTAAACAAGAAGTATTTTTACTCAAAAAGTTGTTTGAAAATTAATTAATTTTAGTCCTTACGAACTAATTTTTTTTTTTTTTTTCAGGAAATAAAAGCAAATGAAACCTATAAAAGTTGTTATTCTCTAATCCACTTGAAACCCAAAATATCAAGCAAGGTGGAGAATGTTGGATGTTATGCTCGACATTTGTTGGAGCCCAATGATGCAGCCCAAAAAGGAGTGGCCCTTTTAACTGAATGTGACCTGGCAAGTGGGACCAACAAATGTGACAATTCTATTGGAAGAATCCTCAAAAGGGGTAAAATGATTGGGACAAGCAGCTTCGTGGGCACGTCGTTGACTTGTGCATTGTCGGCACCTTGTGGAAGGCCTAAATGATACTATCTATGGACTTGATTATAATTGGAACTTAATGGGAAAGTATTATCCAGGAACTAATTAACAATTGAAACTTAAACAAGAAGTATTTTTACTCAAAAAGTTGTTTGAAAATTAATTAATTTTAGTCCTTACGAACTAATTTTTTTTTTTTTTTTCAATCAGAACTTTACAATAATATAGAGTGTTGATCATTGACTTACATGATATTGTTTGACTATATTTACAAGTGAACTTCTAATGGCAGGTTGTATGTACACAATTAGAATTCAAGACGGTCCTTCGAACGTATAAAGATAGAAATTACGTAACATGAAAGATTTTATATAGAAAAAAATCATGTATATTAGTGAACGCATTAGTTAATGAATTTAGAAATTGTGCTGTGAAAGATATCCATGAAAGACCTATTACGGAGAGATTATTAGATAGGGAAGTTACTCAATATCCCTAATTTTACCTAAACCATGAAAAATAAAAGTGCTACTAGGTGAAGCAACAAGAGTGCTCCAACTTAGATGGTGAATTCTAATAGTTGAAAGCATAATTGGTTTATGCTTTGTACGTAATGGGTTATGCTACAAGTACCAAATAGTTTACCGAATCGACAAGTGACGACCCACAGCCGCACTTCCAATAGGGGGCCGGTACTTATCAATTCGGTAAACCATTAAATAATCTATTTGGTACAAATAGATTAATTCGTACGTAATAGCATGGGACACGAGATCTCATGTGATAATGACCACTTTGTAAGGTTGAATAATCTTGGATGATTGTAGGGCCAATCCTGTGATTGTCGGGGTCCGAGACGAAATCCAAGAATTAGGCCCCCAAAATTAACGTAAATACAAAATTCAACGATATATTATGCAATATATTGCTAATTTAAAACTTAAGATTAAAACAACAAATAAATATCTCAATCATCTCACAATTAATGAAAAAACTATTTTTGTTTTCCTTTTCTTTCTTTTAATATTAATAAAAAAAACTTTGGGCCAAAATAGGCCCTTTGTGGTTTTGGGCCTGTGCCCAGGATCGGCTTTGGATGATTGATGGCGAAGTAGTGTCCTCAAGGAAGAATGAAAAGAATCGAAAAGGAGAGTGAAACAAAACAAGAAATTGTTATCTCCTTAACAATGAGATGGGTTAGATCTCTGATCACGTGTCTGTTGAAGAATAAGTTGATTATGACGATGAAAGTGATAAAATAATACTAGGACAATATTTTATACACTTTAATTAGAGATAGAACTGAGTATATCTCCATGAGCATTTCTATTCACAATCATTCATTGTTATATAAAGTTTATTCTGAATAATTTAGGTAAATTTCTTTGAAAACTATAATGTCCAAGTTCAAAAAACGAAAACATTTCTAACGGATAGTTTTAGAGGATGATTTTTAAGACCAAAAAGAATAATTGAAGTCTCAACTTTTAACGGTGGACTAACAACATATAGATAAAACAACAACCAAAAATCAATTCCTAAAACCACTGATTGTCTAAACAAAATGTTTGACAAAAAAAAAAAATTTGACCCCCGAGACATAGCCCAGTAGTGCAAAGGACAGGAGTGAGGTTTCTCACACCTTGCTGGTAGTCGTAATGTGAGGATTCGATTCTTGAGATATTGAATTGAACTCTTTGTAGGCGCAGTATACAGACAACTCTTGTTTCCTGGCCTATTGGAGCACATCTCGCGATTTATCTCACTTACAAAACTCTAGGGACGGTGCCGTGGGGACCCTCAAGGTTAGAGTTCAACCTTTAAAATATTTGAAAAAAAATTCAGATTTATTATTTTTGGACCCAACTGCCACGTGTTTACTAAAAGGGGTACAATTAATTCTATGGTTCACAAAATATTGAGATTTTAAGTCTGAAGGATAGCTAACCCATAAGGCTAACTTCTCAACTTGAATCACCCAAATATTTCGTCTACACAAGTCTCGGTGAAATTTCGAAAAATATGGCAAAAACTGGAAAATAATAATAATAATAATAATAATAATAATAATAAAAATAATAATAATAGGAGATTTATATCAAAAGATCGATATATGTAAAAATGTCCTTAAAATATAAATTATCAAACATGGTCATAAAAGTGGTTTTTAAATTAATTTAAGGAGTCTTCCAAAGTGGAATGCACCACTCAACGTCCACCATCCAAATGATCCTTCAATCTGTAAATTTAAAAAAGTTGACAAAATAAATATTTCGAAAATACTTAGTAATATATGCCCAGGTTTAATTCGTGTAGTAACACCGTGACATAATATTTCATACCATTTTAGTATCGAGTAACACAAGGAAGAAAGATTCAACTCGTATCTTAAGAAAGTCAATCATAGAAAACCAACCTTTTATCATATCTTGGAACTGTAGGTTACGGTATGCAGGGCCGGTCCTGGGCACAGGCAAATAAGGCCTGAAAACCACAAAGGGCCTATTTTGGCCCAAAGTTTTTTTTTTTTTTTTTAATATTAAAAGAAGGAAAAGGAAAAGAAAAATAGTTTTTTCATTAGTTGTGAGATGATTGAGATATTTGTTTGTTGTTTTAATCTTAAGTTTTAAGTTAACAATATGTTACATAATATATCGTTGAATTTTACATTTACGTTAATTTTGGGAGACCTAATTTTTGGACTTCGTGTTGGAATTGGTTCAAAAATTAACCGAAAATTGGTTAAGTTTAAAACTGGAAAAAGAAAAGATGTGACTTCGTGTCAACTTCGATCGAATGTTAGGATTTGATCCGATAGTCAAATTATAAAAGTAAAAATAGACCCAACTTATTCTACTTGTCGAGTAGATCGTCATGGTATATTTGGAATCTCGAACCAATTCCAAATGAATGAGAAATTGAGGTCCAAAGTTGGAAGAATGAAGTGTTGCAACTTTTTGAAAGAATGCATGTTTAAAATGAAGTGCTGCAACTTTTTGAAATGAAGTATTGCAACTTTCCATGAAAAATGTTGGATTTGGGGTGTGTCCTTCACTCACAACTCTTCATCTTCTATATATAGGACCCTTGAATGTGTATTTGTTATTCTAATTCATTCCATAATTTCATATTATTCATTTCATATTAAGTTATATAAAACATTTTGTAGAAGTGATTATCTTTTGCATCAAAATATTGTTATGGTAGAGAGGAAATTTCGTTCGAATTCGTTGGTCAAAGTCATTTGGAGTGCTTCTATGACTTGATGTAGTCGTTGTATCTTGGGAGATGATTGTCGAAAAATCGTTAGTACCGATGCGAACTTTTTGTTAGATTGAAGTAAACAAAATTACAAGAAAAGCTCAAATTGGGGTTGGGTCTTGGACTTTTGGTTGGGAGTGGGGTAGGTTAAATATAAAAGAGTAATGCTATTTAGTCTCGTTGAAATTATAATCCCAACTTAGGTGATGTCAGTATCGCATTAAATGATAGGTAAAATTAAATAAATCATTTAATTTCACATTTCATTTGATAAATCATCTAACGTCACTAGACTGAGATTTAATGTCATGTTAAATGATAGGTAAAATTAAATAAGTTCACCTTTTTCATTTGGTAAATCATCTATCATCACTTAGATTGAGATTTAATATCATATTAAATGATAGGTAAAATTAACTAAGTCATTTAATTTCACTTTTTTCATTTGATAAATTATTTAGCGTCACTTGGACTGAGATTTAATGTCATATTAAATAATATGTAAAATTAAAGAAGTCATTTAATTTCACATTTTTTATTTGATAAATTATCTAACGTCACTTAAATTGAAATTTAATATTATACTAAATGATAGATAAAATTAAATAAATCATTTAATTTCACATTTTGACCTATCATCTAACTTTATTTAGATTGTGATCCTAACCCAACTTTATGTACTCACTCATTTAACATAATTATAAAAATGAGCTATCTCTTTCATTGGCAGAAAATTCAAAAGACGAAGCTCAACGTACCCTCTTCATCTTTCTTCATTGTATATTGGATTTCTCTCCATCTTTCTTTCTCGTATGTTCCCTCTGTACATCGGATTTTTAATCTGTTAATTATGTGAGTCACTGTTTACATTGATGCTTTTGTTCGTTGATTGGATGTTGCGAATTGCCATTCCAAATATCGACCTTTTGTCCTTTTACGGGGACATCCTGGGCTCTGTCCTTTTTATCTTTTTCGGATTTTTTCTGTTCAATCGCATGAATGATTAACCCACATAGTGAAAGAAAATCAAGAAAATGGTTTTCCCATCAGTAATTATGGAAGCAAAGCATGGAATGTACATGGGGTCTTCAGTTTTATGAACAATTTCTTAATTTTTTATGTTTTTAATTCATGTAGGTTTTAATTGTTATAATTCAAGAATTGATTTTTTTTCTTTATATGCGTGGTTAATTAGAGTAGGGATTTTTGATCGGTGCATGGTGGATCTCGAAGTTTTTGGGTTTTCTTTAGATCCTTTCTAATTTTTGTGTTTTGTCCTTTCTCTTTGTCTTCTGTTCTCGTCGTCGGAGTGGGGTGTAATACTGCAATTTACTTAACTTTTTGGGTCAAAATTTAGGTTTCTCAGGATATGTAATTATGATCATCTTTTTACACGACAAAATTAGTTTAAATTGTCACCATTCTTATTTTTTCTACTGATCATGGGATATTTTTCATTTTTCTATGTAGTGGAAGCAGAGTTACAGAACTTTCCATCTAAATTATAGGAGAGGATTGAATTGGCCATTGACGTCCAAGACTTGGACCTTTTAGTTAATTCCTTTATTGATAGAGAATAACATATTTCTCAAATGCTGAGCTTTACTAGGGCAAGAACTCAGCAGAGATCTAATAGATCTATGTCTTTAGGAGGTGAGATATTTTAAGGTCACGGAATTGTTTAGTATGTACGTATTTGCTGTTAATCTGCTTGATGTATGGTAAGTTTTTAATATTAGTAGTAATTACCTAGCTGTTCCTTAACCTATTATTTTCTCCTATTTGCAGGCATGGATTATGCCGACCCGAAGAAGAAGAGCAATATACTAGGAAAAATTCTAATGGCTGCTACCCTCACAGCAATGTGTATTCTTATGCTCAAGCAATCCCCAAATTTTAATTCCCCTAGCCAAGTAACTCTCTAGTCCCTTATCATTTTCAGTGCTTGGTTTTGTTGTTAAGCTTTCTGAGAAAGAAAAAAAGATTGAATTACCTGTTCCTTAAAATTGTTATCACTATGCGTTGTTTGAAAAAACATCGAGGCTTACGCATCGAATCCCACCTCTCATGAGGCTATCATAAAATGCCTCAAAACCAGCACCTTGAATGCCATTTGTGAGGCTTATGCCTCAATTTGCTAAGGCTAATGCCTCAAGCACGAGCCTTACGCCAACTAAGGTGTTTGCCCCTATTTTCAAACATTTAATTGTCGACGGTAGCTTTTTGAGTTATTTCTTTATAAGTTGATAACTAAAATATTTTTCGCACTCTTTTATTTTGTTTTTTCTACCTACATGGAAGAAAATGAGGAGGAGAATATACCAGTGCACTTAGAGGATGATGACAAAAAATGAAAAGAAACGTGTAATGAGGATGCAGATGTTAATGACTCCCTTGACGATAATATTAGTAGTGAAGATATATGAAATTCTTGAGTTGTCTCCATTTTTAGTAATAAATTAAATTTTGTTGCACAAGACGACGGAAACAAATTTAGATAGCCCTATGTGGCTTCTAGATCTACTTGTTATTGTATTTGAGAACTTATTATTTTCTATGTTCTTGATCTATTTTAACTTTGTTTGCAACTTAGACTTTTGATTTTGTTGGTTATTGACCTCGGATTTTGTACCTCTAGTGTGGCCAACAGATCCCAAGGTTTCTCATGTCCACACAAGCTTGATTTTTGCACACTTTGACAAACCGTTAGCCATACGTGGCTTTCTGGGGGGTAAAGTTGGTTGTGCGCACTCTGATGATTAAGTCAATTGTAGTAGTATATATTGGTGTGGGAGGTGTTTTAGACGCGAGCCTCCAATATAAAAAGGCGGTTGGCTTTGTGGCATTTTGTGATAATAATAGTGAGGATAGCAGAGTTGTAGTTTGAGAGTCTGAACTTGTATTACCTTTGGAATGTCACTTTATGTGAGATTTTATAATAGAATAGGATCAATGTCGATTGTAAAATGAAAGGATACGTGGCCTCATCTGTGCGGCTAAGACCTCTTGTTAAAGCTATCAATTAATCATAAGTATTGAATGCTAATACCATTTTGTTGCCCATAAATCTGACACATGACTTAGTAATGACCTGATTTGCTGGATAGGGAGGTGGTAGCAGTGAATTGTCACGTTAATCACGTACCAAGGATTGCATAGAAGATATCTCGCTAGGCCCCCTTATAGCCTCTCTCGCATGAGGGTTCGGTTCTTCATATAGGGACGACTCAGTCAAATGAGTTCGGCATCCCATATAGGTTCAGCCAACTGTCTTTTAGGCAGGGTGACGTGGAGTTCACGCACAGGTTTGCCTGCCACGTAGGAGACGAAGCGTAAAAATAGTACCTGAAATCCATGTATGGTTATTCATATAATACATAGACTTTTGAGTTGAGAGGTAGCTGCTAGAGTGAGATGTTCGTTGTTTGATTTGAGTCATGTTGCGTTTTTGCAAAGAAAAATAGTGTAGAGCTCATTAATTTTATTATGGATTTTTAAATGGTTTATGATATGTTATGAGCATATTTTTGTATTTTAGTGTTCTATTGAATTCTTTTATCGTTTTATCTAGAAGCTTACGCCTTGCCTCATGGATAACAGATGCCTCAATGCTAAATTAAGCCTTTTCAAATGCAGTTACTATGTTTATTCCTCTTTACTTTCTACCTTTTCGAAGTGATTCACTGGGTTGCCTTGTTTTCGGTTTTTAGGGTTAATCTAAGACTTTGTAGTCGGCAATTCGGGGGAGTAACTTATGATTTCCTGTCAAGTGGTCAACTGACTTCTTATTCATTCACAATGCAGTTTCTTAACTATGTTAGGAAGCAACTGCGTTTTGAGCACATTGCCTGCCTGGTTGTAATGCATAATATTTTGCTTGTTGATAAAGGTGGTATATCATATAGATTTGGATGTAACTTGAAGCCCTTCACCGTTTAAGAATGGAATTCTTTTATGAATGTTCAAATCTTGAGCAAGTGAAAGTGTTATTGTGTTACCAAACCTAAAGGCTACATGTTCATTGTCCCAGCATGGTATATAATTAGACTTTGCTGCAAGCTTGTCTTCAGATTCAGTGCAGCATAGTAGAACTGAAGTGTGTTAAGATTAGACCTCGTTGTCATCCGGATAGAGACAAAAAGAATTGAATTTTAATTAATTTTGTTTGCACTTTTGAGAAATTAGATTAGATTTGAAGATATCTTTACAAATCTATCCCATTTCCTCAATGAGATTCAGCTTTATAGGAAAGAAATAGAAATAAATGGATCCATTTTTTTATCTTTGGCTCACTACTCATGCCAAATATTTGTCTCTTTTTTAAATTTAACATGACTCGTTTTTGTTTTCCCTCATGTCTTTGTGCAGTTCTCACATCATGAACCTGGTGTTGTTCATGTCTTAGTTACTGGGGGTGCTGGCTACATTGGTTCACATGCGACATTGCGACTTCTGAAGGACTCATATCGTGTGACAGTTGTGGTATGAATAGTTCATTTCTGTTATCATTACTGTCCATTACTTTAACATAGCACCTTGAAAAGAGACAGTATTGTCGTTTTACAGGATAATCTCTCAAGGGGAAATCTTGGTGCCATCAAGGTCCTGCAGCAGCTGTTTCCAGAACCTGGGAGACTTCAGTTTATATATGCTGACCTGGGTGATGCGAAAGCAGTATCCTCATTCAGCATTTGTTTTTATAATACTTTTTTCAAGTGCAAGTTAAATATGGATTTGGAATTGTTACCTTAATCAATATGTCAGGTGCATAAAATTTTTTCAGAAAATGCATTTGATGCCGTGATGCATTTTGCAGCCGTAGCATATGTTGGAGAAAGCACCCTCGATCCTCTCAAGTGAGTGCCTTTTGATCTTATAGTAGGCCTTTGTAAATAATAGTAGGTGCGACCATAAAAGATGCCTCAAGCAGGTTTTCCCCTGATCAACTGGTCTCATGAGTAGTAGCTTAGAGGTTGACACTAAATGAAAGTTATGCAATTTCAATTATGTCAACAACGTGGTTGTTTTAGTCTACCTCACTATTTTAGTATCACTAATGCAAAAAATTTATTTTCTTTGCATTCAAACATAAGAATATAGTTAAATGTTGGATGCATTTGAAGTTTCGTCCTGAGTTGGGGCATGTAGTTACTAATGGTTGATGCTAAGCTCATTCTTGAATCCCTCCATCCCATACTCCAGCAAACGGGCACAGGTGTTTCTTTGTGTAGGCCAGTAGCCATTGCACTTTCTTGGCTTTTTTTATTTGAAATATTGTATGTTTAAACTTTACAAAAGTGATAAATGTAAAGTTGTAAAGTTATATGGTCTAATTTTAATCTAGTTTGAGCCATTCTGAGTCATAAAAATTGCAGTTCCTGTTAAATTATTATTATTATTATTTTTTTATTATTTTTTTAATGATAATCGTGTTTTTGATGCAGGTATTATCACAATATTACATCAAATACTCTTGTTGTATTAGAAGCTATGGCGGCCCATGGAGTGAAGACTTTGATATATTCTAGTACATGTGCAACATATGGGGAGCCAGAAAAAATGCCAATTACAGAAGTAACTCCCCAGGTGAGGGTTATGAAGGGCAATAGTTGCTTAAATGTTTAAACTTTAATTTCAGTATAATAAGTAACTTCTTGCTGTGACTATTTGTTGGTTTGGAGTTTTCTTACTGAACAGCTTACCGTATTTTGCATTGTGCAGCTTCCAATAAATCCATATGGAAAAGCCAAGAAAATGGCAGAGGATATAATTCTTGACTTCCATAAGAATTCAGACATGGCTGTCATGATTTTAAGGTACAAGCTAATATGCATAGTTGCTTAAATGTTTAAACTTTAATTTCAGTATAATAAGTAACTTCTTGCTGTGACTATTTGTTGGTTTGGAGTTTTCTTACTGAACAGCTTACCGTATTTTGCATTGTGCAGCTTCCAATAAATCCATATGGAAAAGCCAAGAAAATGGCAGAGGATATAATTCTTGACTTCCATAAGAATTCAGACATGGCTGTCATGATTTTAAGGTACAAGCTAATATGCATGATTTTAAGGTACAAGCTAATATGTATTAGACATTTTCCATTTTACAAGAATGTATGAGCTTCCAATGTTTGGTCCAAATTAAGTTTCTCTTATAGAGTTGATCTGTGTTAATAGTTGCCCAAAACGAGTACGTTGCTTTTCTTCATCAGCAAGTTAATTAACTGAAATTATAGTAAAAATTTTCTGTATTGTATTCACAGTTTCTTGGATCTCTAAAATCTAGGTATTGTATGTTATTAAGTGATTGAGGCGACAGAACCTGATATTATTTCATCTGTCATTTCTTTAAGTTTTGTTTCCACTTAATTAGTGTGTGTTGAAGTGGTATATTCATCCAGTCATGATGATTTACTTGAATAAATTTGGACTGTCAAACTCCTAATAGAGTTAACAATAGGCGAAAAGTTACAACTATCAATAGTAATACTTTCTTCAGTTCATTGTTAAACTCTGTTGCCCCTCTGACCTTTCCAGATTGAAAATATCATTATATTTCTTTTGCCAAGTATGGGCTCTACCTTTCCTACTTTATTTATTAAACTATTTCTTTTACTTTCTTTATTCAATTTTATATTCAGATACTTCAATGTGATTGGTTCCGACCCTGAGGGAAGACTAGGAGAAGCTCCCCGTCCGGAACTGCGCGAGCATGGAAGAATATCTGGTGCTTGTTTTGATGCGGCACGTGGCATCATCTCTGGGCTTAAGGTCTGCGTATCTTTACTCTTCAGATTTAACACCTGCTATACTTTTGCTCATAACACCTTCGAACAGGAAATTTATTTATAGCTCGAGAACTGATAATATGTGCTTGACAAACAATTATATCTGTACTTCTGTTGTGGTGCAGGTTAGAGGAACGGATTATAAGACTCCGGACGGCACATGCATACGGGATTATATTGATGTCACCGATCTTGTTGATGCTCATGTGAAAGCTCTGGAAAAGGCAAAACCACGGCATGTTGGCATATACAACGTTGGTACAGGAAGAGGTAACTTATTTCTCCAAATGCTTGTTTCCGATTGCGAAAGACTATTGTTATTGAAACTTTGTTCTTATCCCTATTATCAGGTCGATCTGTCAATGAGTTTGTGGAGGCTTGTAAGAAGGCAACTGGGGTGCCCATTAAAGTCGACTTTCTTCCACGTAGGCCTGGTGATTATGCAGAAGTATACAGTGATCCGACCAAGATCAGGGACGAGTTGAACTGGACAGCAAAACATACCGATCTTCAAAAGAGTTTGCAGATCGCTTGGAGATGGCAGAAGGCACATCTCAATGGGTACGGAACTCCTCAGGTGTCGTCAGCATAGATGTTTATGCAGTCAGCGTTCATTGTGGACGACTAACATAGAACCCCATTTTACTGCCTATTTTTGCCCAGTTCTATTAGCACCTAGGGGAGGAGATTGAGGGCAGGGGATTTTATGTTTATTCTTTAAACTATCTATATTCAAGTTTAACCATATGGCTCTTAGAGTTCGTAGGAAGCAGCCAGTAATATATGTATTCGACACATATATGTAGGCAATATTAGTTGCTAATGAGGTATTATTGATTTGTTATTGTTTCCTCTAATTTTTTCCAAGAAAGTTTGAATCAGGAGATGCTGATACAGGGCAAGCCTACTATCTTCTCACTCTATATTAATTTCATTTGTTTGTTGGGACATTTTAGGTGCAAAATCTGTCAGCAGATTGCACAGAATTGGCAATAATTTAACTTAAAAATACGGATTAATCTTCTTGGACAAGCTCCTGTCCAAACAGGCAAAGAGAAAACCTGTTGTTCAATTTATTACACTTTAACATGTGTTAAATTTCTCATAGGTTCCCAACCTTGATAAGATTGTCCTAAATCACTTTCATAATTATTAATCATGTTGTCAACCTTTGAACATTATGTGGGAAAATGCCCATTTAGACATTGAGGCTGTAGTTGGTTTAGTTTTGTGTTTTCCATTTTCAGTTTTAAACAATTTTTAGTTTTCTTTGAAAACACGCGTTTGGGCATTTTTCGTGTTTTAGACATTGATAACTAAAAACGTTCAAAACGATGAAAAACCATTTTATATTTTCAATTATAAATTTTACCTCGTTTTCAAAAACAATGAACCAAACGCGTTTTTCGCATTTTCGAAAACGAAAAACGGAAAACAACTTGAAAACGCCAAACTAACTGCAGCCTAAATGTTCACATGTTATGCATGTGATGTGTTACTAAAATTCTTACAATTAAAATGCACAACATTTTAATTGTAACGAGGATCATTAACTTTTATTCATTTTCAGGTTGAAGTCTTTAACCTTTTTCCATCACATCGTTAATCTTAATCTTTCATAAATTAGAACATAGTGTCCCTATGATAGTTTTCACTCAAAAATTTGATTAGCGCGTTACAGTGAGGGGACAAATATTTAATCATATTTTTTTATATATATTTTTGGTTTATTTAAAATTATGAGAGATAAATAAGTCTTTTTAGTTTTCTTCACTCTTAACAAAATCATTAAATAATGTTGTTATCAATGACAAAAATGTGCTAAGTTGAGAATGGGAATGCAATAAAAAAAATTAGGGGCATAAGCATGACATTGAATAAACTGTTTGAGCTCCATTTTTATTGGAGAATTTGTTTTGAAATATTGATTTTTGGGAGAATGTATGGTTAAAAAATAGAAAAATAATTTGAATTTACTTGTAAAATTATTTTATAGAAGAATGTATAGTTGAAAAAAAAAGAGTTCTGAGAAAATTATAGCTCAATTAGGGCTAAAATAACGTGGTGTTTTTATATTTAGCCCTTGTTTGATCCCCATTTTGAGGGAAAAATAAATTTTTTGAATATTGTATTGATGGAAAATGTGGTTAAAAAATAACGAAAAATTTTGGATTTGCGTGTAATATTATTTTATTGAAAAATGTGTGGTTAAAATGATATCAAATTATTGTTTAAAAATATATTTTTTTAAAAAGAATGTGACTTAAACAAGGGCTTAATCATTTCAAAAACTGATGAAGATTGAATATTGATAATTTTAATTTAATTCAAGCAATTTTATCTATATATTGTATTTTAATTTATAATTAGTTTAATCTTTAATTAGTATTGAGACTCTTAATTTTCATAATTTTAATTAAATTAAAATTTTATTTTCATTTAGAGATAGTCGTTATCTTTAATTTTTATCATTATCTAAAATTGATCATTATCTATGAGTTTAGTTTTCAAATTTTAAATTAAATTGAAATATTAATAGTTGAAATTTTATCCAATTTTCTTAAATGCTCGTATTTGATATATATTTATATATATATTTTTAATATTGAATATTGTCAACAAATTTTCGTTTTCTATCAAAATCGTCTTCCCCATCGAAGAAAGGTCTATTGAAATGGTTAAGGCAAGTCAGTCTGAAATTTCAAGAATAGAATCTGAATTTGTTTCATCTGATTGCTGCTATGTCACAGAATAATAAAGATATCAGGAAAACTCAGTAGTAATTCACAGAAATACCAATAGTACACAACCAATATTTTCTTTCTTGGGAAATATACCAAAGACATCTTCATCCAGTAAAAATTCATATAATGTTGCATCACTCTACAATATGTAGACATAATCCCGTTGGTACTTTTAAGATAAATCGACTTAGATGTAGGTTTAGGTAAGATCATCTTCATCCAAGGGTTCTTCTTGATCCTTTGTGTCCATCTTAAATGCACTGACATCACCTGTAGGAAGCTTCCTTGCAAGCTTGACGATCTGCATAAAACTTACTTTTAGCTAAATTGTTCCATTATCAATATGAGCATTGACGATAATGAAATAAGTAAAAGGATAAAACGAAAAACGAATAAAATTTTTCATTTGTCAATTTGTTTTGAGTTGGTTAAACCTTAATAATATGGGCAATTTTAGAGTCGAGAAGTGTTTCCATATGACATTTCTCCATGAGATGTACAAAGAATGGGAAGTGCTTCAATGCTACTGTATACATCCCTAAGTAAGGTCGTGTTTCGCATGGCTTTTGAAAGTCAAAAGGAGTTTTTGAGATGTAAAAGCAGCTTTTGAACCCGTTTGACTAATTTTATGAAAGTGATTTTAGAAGAAGTTGGTCTAATGTGGCTATCTCTAAAAGCACTTTTAAAATAAGAAGTTCTTTTAAAAATTAGTTTTCAAACAAAAATTAAGGTATCTTCATCCAAAAACTTTTCTACAAGAAGCAAAAGCAAAAACAATAGCTTTGTCAAACGGGCCCTAAATAGATGCAGTAACTCCTTGAACAATCATTAATTGCATAATTTTTGAATTATGAAAATATAAAGTCTGCAACTAATAACCCACTAACAACTCCCAACAGATTTAAACCCTGAAGCAATACTTGCTTATGTTCACCACAAAAGTTCATTTCATTTTCCAGAGCGAAAAAATGGTGATCTGAATCCAATATGATAATAGACAATGTTTAAATGTCTTGGAACATTTACCACGTGATCAAGATTGGAGACAATGCTTGATTGAGCAGCACGTTTGATTTCTTCAACATCACCTTCAGTGTATGCAGAAAGGAGTCTACTGGCGGCACGGTTTTGATCGCTGTTCAAGAAAGCTTCAACCCTGCCAAGAAGCAAAGAGGGAAAAAAATTGCCATAATTAGCGAATAAAAGTAAGGGTAAATTTCCTAAAATGAATATGACGAGAAAACAAATTAATAGCAAGACAGTTGGATTTAACGAAAAGTACACGAATTATGTCCTATAATTTTAAAAAAACACAAGCTTATTCAAGCATCAAAGAAATCATTAGTCAAGGACAGGGGAAGAAATTCCTCAATCCTCACCTTTCATGCAATGCAAAATACAGAAGACCAAGACAGTGGCCAAACACTGATAAAAAGATATCTGTATTAGACGTTCGACATCTTTCCCATTCAGTGATTACTTTTGGGACTTTGACCCTCCATAAATGAAAAGGGAAACTACTCTGGAAGCCCCTAAATTTTTCCAAACATGATTTCATTCCTTCAACTTCGTTTCAATCCAATTTAGCCCTACAGTTATAAATTGTCACATCACATGGGCCATGGAGGGGTGAAAATAGCGAATTCTGGTTTAAAAAGTTAAAACAAAGTAATAGTAAGAGAATGGAAAGGGGGGATTGCCCCTTTGTCCCTTTCATCTCATTCCGTTTAGAAACATCATTTCACATTATTTAGGCCCATCTAGAGAAAGTCCACATATCTTTTGTTCCTAGAATGGAACCAATTTTTTCTTCAGGTCCAAAATAATACCATTTCTTCACTTTTTTCACCCATCAAGATGTAGCCATGAGCATGCGTGTGTGGATAATACCAAGCCATACCATTTAGTACTTTTCATTCGAATCCAGTAATGGGAGGCATCATTTAAGAATGCCAACTGAGTAAAACGCAAAAGCCACAAAAAGCTCAACTTACTGACAACAATCGTTGTAACACTTCTCTGCTTGCTGGAAGTCGTGAGCATAAAGATGCACAATGATGGCACTGAGATAAGCCTACATCCAAAAGAGGTTAAGCTAATAATTCCAGGACACGAAAAGGACTTCTGGACTTCAAATATATCTGCGTTTCCCACAATTGTGTTTTGTTTCAGAAATACACAATCTTCTAATGTATTACGATTACAATGTTTTGAGTGCATAAAAAAGCATCTTCAATTATTGATCCGTCAAGATATCAATCAATAAACGTTTTGTGTATTTTTCGGCGTATTGATTGTCCGCAATCTTAATTTACTGATTTTCAAGGCAGTATGATCTATTCAGAGGTGACTACTGTATTCCCCAAACCACCTAAATTTTATTTCCTTAATGCTTAAATCAAAAAAGCTATTGTAGTCGCTTCATAAAAAATTGAAATTTTTGGGGGAAAGAAAGAGAATATCAGGGAATAAATTTAAATCTGTGCTGTGATTACCCCTCAAATAATAGATTAGACACATTAAAGCCTATTCAATGTAATTATCTTACTGTTGTATTCATCAATACACAAAAGGGAATAATGCAAACATAGTTTTAAAACCAATATTTCACACTAACTATAGGAAGGGAAATTGCATCAAGAAAGGCTCTGAATAGATGGAAACCAAACTAACAAGCTTTCACACCTTGCATTGGCTATGGGTAGCATTGCATTTATCAGCTGCTAAGGCCAATCTTAAAAGAAAAGTTGCAGCATCTGCATACCTGTATAGGTAGCAAAACCAGTAAGACATCAAAACTTTCTTTACTAGAAACAGGAATGATACACACATTGGCATGAGTTTCCATCCAGGTGTGTATAAACCAATAAATGAATGATAAGAATAATACCCCATGTCAAATCCACAAGCTGTTAATGGGATAACTAATTGCAACGTATTTTAAGTTCGAGAATGTCTAGGATACAATCATGGACAGTAAATTTATTTTTTAAGAAACTATACCTTTCCTCAGAAACACTAGTGAAAACCAAAAAGGATAAATGTAAATTCACAAGAATATGAAATTCTTGAGTTGTCTCCATTTTTAGTAATAAATTAAATTTTGTTGCACAAGACGACGGAAACAAATTTAGATAGCCCTATGTGGCTTCTAGATCTACTTGTTATTGTATTTGAGAACTTATTATTTTCTATGTTCTTGATCTATTTTAACTTTGTTTGCAACTTAGACTTTTGATTTTGTTGGTTATTGACCTCGGATTTTGTACCTCTAGTGTGGCCAACAGATCCCAAGGTTTCTCATGTCCACACAAGCTTGATTTTTGCACACTTTGACAAACCGTTAGCCATACGTGGCTTTCTGGGGGGTAAAGTTGGTTGTGCGCACTCTGATGATTAAGTCAATTGTAGTAGTATATATTGGTGTGGGAGGTGTTTTAGACGCGAGCCTCCAATATAAAAAGGCGGTTGGCTTTGTGGCATTTTGTGATAATAATAGTGAGGATAGCAGAGTTGTAGTTTGAGAGTCTGAACTTGTATTACCTTTGGAATGTCACTTTATGTGAGATTTTATAATAGAATAGGATCAATGTCGATTGTAAAATGAAAGGATACGTGGCCTCATCTGTGCGGCTAAGACCTCTTGTTAAAGCTATCAATTAATCATAAGTATTGAATGCTAATACCATTTTGTTGCCCATAAATCTGACACATGACTTAGTAATGACCTGATTTGCTGGATAGGGAGGTGGTAGCAGTGAATTGTCACGTTAATCACGTACCAAGGATTGCATAGAAGATATCTCGCTAGGCCCCCTTATAGCCTCTCTCGCATGAGGGTTCGGTTCTTCATATAGGGACGACTCAGTCAAATGAGTTTGGCATCCCATATATGTTCAGCCAACTGTCTTTTAGGCAGGGTGACGTGGAGTTCACGCACAGGTTTGCCTGCCACGTAGGAGACGAAGCGTAAAAATAGTACCTGAAATCCATGTATGGTTATTCATATAATACATAGACTTTTGAGTTGAGAGGTAGCTGCTAGAGTGAGATGTTCGTTGTTTGATTTGAGTCATGTTGCGTTTTTGCAAAGAAAAATAGTGTAGAGCTCATTAATTTTATTATGGATTTTTAAATGGTTTATGATATGTTATGAGCATATTTTTGTATTTTAGTGTTCTATTGAATTCTTTTATCGTTTTATCTAGAAGCTTACGCCTTGCCTCATGGATAACAGATGCCTCAATGCTAAATTAAGCCTTTTCAAATGCAGTTACTATGTTTATTCCTCTTTACTTTCTACCTTTTCGAAGTGATTCACTGGGTTGCCTTGTTTTCGGTTTTTAGGGTTAATCTAAGACTTTGTAGTCGGCAATTCGGGGGAGTAACTTATGATTTCCTGTCAAGTGGTCAACTGACTTCTTATTCATTCACAATGCAGTTTCTTAACTATGTTAGGAAGCAACTGCGTTTTGAGCACATTGCCTGCCTGGTTGTAATGCATAATATTTTGCTTGTTGATAAAGGTGGTATATCATATAGATTTGGATGTAACTTGAAGCCCTTCACCGTTTAAGAATGGAATTCTTTTATGAATGTTCAAATCTTGAGCAAGTGAAAGTGTTATTGTGTTACCAAACCTAAAGGCTACATGTTCAT